>NC_041709.1:2297829-2507829 GCF_900700375.1 Denticeps clupeoides
CAGGACAGCAGCCGCCACCCCCGGAGGCCACTGCCACACACCCGCACCATTACAGCCGACACATCCATCATCACCGCACACCAGACCACCCCACCCCACCCCACCCCACCGGCCTGCGTGGGGATGGGACTGTTGCGCCCGAATTTTTAACTCCGGAGTGAAGTGGAACACTGTCTTTCCACGAGCGTTGAGGAATTTGCCAAATCCCAATTTTGAATTGTGGTTAAAAAAAAAAATTGGGCAATTTGTACACAGATTATAAACCAGTTTATTAGATCTACACCGCAGATTCCTTCAAGACCAACACAAATGACCAAGGCCAGATTTGTATGTGTGTATCTGTGTGTGAGTGTGTTTAAGGTGAAATTGGGTAAATGCAAACCACATTTACTCTCCAGTAAGTGTGAGCAAATGATGGATTTCATATTTCTATTTAATTTGACCAGTACACATTTTACATAAAATATAAAGAAACCTTTAGCAAATACTTTAGATTTCTACATTAACCGGTTAAAATGTTAAATATGAAATGTACAAGGGGGGTCCAATATATCCAAAATCCACATTTGATTCAGACAAATAAACATTTGATTCTCCCTCATGTGGCAGAACTGAAGCGAAATGGGAGCTAGATCACACGGTGACACAACAAAATGAGTCCTCTGCATTTAACCATCACCCATGACAGGCGCCCGGGGAGCAGCGTGTGGGGACGGTGCTTTGCTTAGTGGCACCTCATTGTCGCCTTGGCGGATCGGGATTCCTTAACCGCTAGGCCACCACTGCCCCATTAATTAACATCAAATCTTCACAATTTGGACTATTATGGGTTTTTATGGCTTATCTACTGACTTTATTAGATAATTAAGGGTTACATGCTGATCTGTAGAAAAAGTTGGAAAAGTTTTCTAATTAATGAGGCATGAAAAAGGCATATATATTGTTGGCATCTTCTTATCATTCGTTTTTTGCCCCTCCCCTCTGATAAAGCATCTCCTCCTGAACTCAATCAAAGCTGCACGGTTAATTGAATGTAATGACCCTTGGCTCTGGCCCAAGTATGCTCCCACTCCAGGCCTACAGATGAACCCGCACCTGCCTCAGCACTTCAGGCCACACCCAGCCAGGGCCAGAACCTGACGCCACCCGGGCCGGGGACCTACTTCAGGCCTCTCAGGCTGCCTGATGATGCTTTATGGTGCCAGGCGTCTCCGGGGCTGTGAAATGCTTTACTGGCTCCTGTCCTTCAGCCGGCCTATTCAGTTCGCAGCCCTCCTGACCGGGACAAACATCAAATTAGGTTTTGCCTCCCAGCGCACTGGCTGTACTGTGATGTAGAGGCTTTAATATCTAATCGAACCCCTAATAGTTGTTAAAGAAAAGCAGAAACACACTTCATTTTACTAACAACCAAAGAGTGAAAAATGTGTGTATAACTATGTTTCACTTTGCTAGGCAGAGAATTGTCCATCCACACGACACTGAATGGCTGATGATTATGAAAATGGTGTTAATCTTAGGACATGATAAGCACACCAACGCCACACTAATGGGAGATTTTGGAACAACGTGTTTGAAAGTTTTTCCACCGCCATCACCTAAAGGTCCATAACCTCCAGTAGTCACCAGAGAAGCCTTTCTGAGGCCTGATTCACTGTATATAGTGGTCTTACATGATTTATGGTATAAATTTGTTGTTGGTGTACAATGAAGAGGTTTTGATATTCGTGGATGAAAATAACATGTATTAGCACTTCTCCTTTCTCCTTTGTGTAGGAGAGAACAAACTGTCGCATGACCTTGAGAACAACGTTATGATAAAAACAGGGAAAAAGAAAAAGTGAATATAAGCCAGCTTGTGCGTGTGTCGGTGATGTGGAGGCTACAAAGGAGCCCATTTGGGTGGCCGAAGTGGAGGGGGTGGGTGACAAGGGTCCGGCTGTCACGGGCCTCATCTCTAACTGCCCTGAGTGTAATGGGAGGGTCCTCCAGCACCTGAGACCAGCACACTTCCACACAGCGCCGTCCCTGCCGCCACCACCTCTCTCCAGCTCTCCCCCTCTCCTCACTTTCATCTCTCATTCAGGCCCTCCCCGCGCTTCCGCTCTCCATCTCTCTCCGTCCTCGCCGCTCCCCCGTGAGAGAATTAAACAAGCAAACAAAGGCTCCTGAAGCAATGTGTAATAGAGTTGCACATGGCTCCCTTTTCATCTTCTCAATAGCAGTACTCAGGGAGGATCAACATTCAGGCCGCCCGCCCGCCCGCCCTCCTCTCTCCCTCCCCTGCGCTTTCTATCCATCTCGACAGCTTCAACTTCAAATCATCTCTTCAGTGCAAACTTCGCTCCTTTCTTCTTGCTCACTTTTTAATTAGATTTCTCCTCGCTCCCCCACGCTTCCAGGCATGCACCTCTGGTGAAATGATCTGCTTAAAAATATTGTTAAGAAGGGATGGACGGAAGAAAAAAAAAAAAAAAAAAACAGTGCAAATATACATACAGCGGCCATAGCAACAGTTCGTTTTCTACATATTTTACACATTCATTCTGTGTAAAATATAACTTGTTCTTTGTAGTCTTCAGTGCTGATCTGAAGTCATTATTAAATAACAACATTACCTAAAATCACGACCCTGCAATCAAACAGGGGTTTAAAATCCAAAAAGTGGCCATGGACATGCCGCCGTGGAAAAAGGAAGGCCCGTTTTATTACGGTTATCCACATCTGTGCGTATGTCTCCCTCTTAATTGCCTCAAAAAAAGCCACCCGGCCGCCACCTCTCGCAACGAGCCACCTTCATCCCGGGACCCAACAGTCCCTGTAATATTTAAAGGAGATCAATGGCCAATCCATCGGAAGCCAAGCACAGGCCTCACCCGCCCGGTTACTTTTTGGAGGGGGGGGAGGCGGCGCGGCGCCGTATTTAAGAATCAGCAACTCCCTCTGCCCTTAACTGAGCTCCTTGGCTATTAATTTTTACGGTTAAATACTCGGAGAAAAGGCGTTAAAGTGGCGCCTCTCCTCCACGCAGCACAGCTAGGTGAGAGCCCAGGCGCCGGCTAATTATTACCTTCACATGCAAATGCTGTTAGTCCTGCTTAAAGTGTACTTTTTCCTTATTTAATTAATTAGAACCGTCGTGGATGAACTTTAAATTAGTCTGGTGTAAAACAATCTCTTTTTTTTTTTTTTTTTTTTTTTTTTTTGTCGTTTAATAATTAGCAGCCGGTAAAGCAGCTGTATTAATTGCATTTAGTCTCCTGCCTCGGGAGACGCGTGGGGAGGGACACGACGCTCTGCCATCGCTGCTTCCCGAAATAGCGAATTCCCATGAATGGAGAGGACAAGAACGACAGAGAGAGAGAGAGAGAGAGAGAGAGAGAGAGAGAGAGAACAAACTCTCTCTCTCTCTCTCTCTCTCCCTGGTTTTTCTTGCCTCTGCACTCCATCTTTAAATTACCCCCGAGATTCGGAAGGAAGCCTTAATTAGCCTCGCGCCGCGGCGAAATTGATTGAAATGCAGCACATCAATTATTAAGCGGAACAATTTTTTTTGGAGAAGTTTGCGCTGCCCGCCCGGTAGGTCTTCAGGAGGAAGTTGGACGGCGAGTCGCTTGGGCGTTACCTCCGAGCACAGGCCGCTAACGAGGGCACCATTTTTGATGCATCCCCCCCATCGAACATGTCCGCCAGCGCTGCCGCCACGTAAAAATGGGGCCTGGACGCTCCGCTGGATCCAGCGGTACATTAGCCGCCTATGGAGAGGTTGTTTACTGGCGTCGTACGTGTCACTCACGTAACTCGCCGAGACAAATGCGTGGGCCATCCGCAGACGCCACGCGGCAGTTTGATAGATAACTTACAGTAGTCACTTCGGACGGACGCGAGTCCACTCCGGTCTGTCTGTGCATTCATCACAAACCCAGTGAATTTGCTCCGGTGACTGGTCCCGTTTGGGGAGTGCGGGATGATGCATTACAGCGGGGCCCAGGGTCAATGCGGAGATCGGAACTAACCTAGACAGCGCTGTGCATTCACAAGCTGTCCAATCCGTGTCTTTCCTTTCAGCGTCCACGGTGTCCTGTTAGCATGGCTATTTGGTTATAAAGTATTTCTACGAGAACACAGAGTGCATTAAAAGCCACACTTGACTCCATTCCTCCACTTGACACCAAAGGTCAAACCGACACTAGTGGCAAAACGGTCCCTTTGTCTCATCGGGGCGCGGCTGAGTCCAGGTCAAGATTAGGTCACGGCAGTCCCCGCTCCGTGCCGTCTTTCTCTTTAAAGTCGGATGACCCATGCAGACAAACTTTTGTCTGGCCGGAATCTGGCAACCTAGAATCCGGTTAAAAAGGCGAAAGCAGAAACGCGGCGCTGGCAACACAGGGGCTGCTTGCAATAGCGGCCTGCCTGACTCACGGAGGGAAGCTCTCATTAGGCAAACAGTAATGATCTGTTTAATTGCTTTAATTACCATGCCAGCTTAAGAGCTGCACAAAATCACAGCTCTCAGGCAAGCTGGCGGCCACATGTTCCTGCGAACGCTGCCACCTTCTGGCAAAGTGGTGGACACTCGTGCAAGCGCAGTATTGTGATCCACCAAAAATTGATAATTCTAAGTAATTTATACTCGAAAGTGGTGCGATGCAACGTCCCGGCATGCCCTGCGGTATCTCTGAGGTCACTTTAGTGATAATTGTGTGAACTCCCAGTGCCGTGCTGGTCATTGTCAGTGCTTACAGTGGGTGGAAAACTCATTTGGGCCTAATTAATTTTTGCGCTCGGCCCCCGTGCTCCAGTTACCCATCGTAACATTTGCCAAGGCAGGCGGGGGAAAGCCTGCAGTAGACATCCAACACTTCACACTGGACAAGTCAGAGGACCAAACACAATGGACTCCCGACAAGCTACTGTGAGCCACCCGGGGTCAACTATAGGTTATGGCAATGTTTTAATTAGGGGCTGTAACTTATACATGATGGCTTTCTTTATGTAGACAAAGTAATGAAAAAAAACAAAAAGGCGGTTTCTTGCATGGTTCACCTACAAGGATGGTTTCTTCCTCGGCATTGTCTAGGCCAGGCATGCCGCTCCTGTTACTTTACTTCAAGGGAAGTTTCTAGATCCAAATCACAACCTTAGACCAATTCATCATCAACAGAGCCTTGGTTGATGTTGAAAGCAGACTGTACCTTTGGGTGGTTATTATGCTTTAGAAACCTGAAGTCAGACAGGTGAAAACAAGTGGCTGTGACGTGCCTCGTGCAGGCATTTGTAGACAGTCTGAAAGGAAGAAAGTGAGTGAAATACGATTGTGAAATATGAAATGTAAACAGACTCGGCACCATGAGCGTGTGGCTCCAGGGCTTCCTGTAAGGCTGTTTGGAAGTAAATATTAATTGGTATGGGAAATGTTCACTGTTGTGAGGTAATGGGCCTTCGGGGATGCAAATTTAAATGTGCCTAACCAGAAGCAACATTTGGCCCGGCTAAATGCGGCATAAATTATGAAGTGGATCAGAATCCAGTAACCTGGGGTAGAAATTATATATATATATGTGTGTGTGTGTGTGTGTGTGTGTGTGTGTGTGTGTGTGTGTGTATATATATATATATATATTTTTTTTTTTTTTTTTTTCACAATGACAGTCACTTTACTTTCAATGTGTAAAAAAAAAAAATAATAAAATTACATTTTCTAGTTTAATCATTTAATCTGAAAATCTTTAAATGTTAAATTATTTATTTTACTTTGTATAGTATTATAGCATGACATTTATATAAAGAAAGCTGTCCAACTTTATAATCTGGACGCATTACTGAAGTCATACTAAATTTATTGCATGTTTCACCTTATCTCTCCGGCACCTTCTAATTGATCAGCTCATCAGTTATTTTTATGGACAAAACCGAAATTAGCATCTTTACTTTCTTTTTTGTACAAATGAAAAAATAATAATAATAAAGGGCAACCGCTGACCAGAATGATCCCGTAATGCTCCCGTAATGCTCCCGATTCCTGGTCTTCTGTCTCCCTCTAGCGACCGCTTTGTGGAAGTGTCGTGCGCATGGAAATGCGTGCACTTTGCACTGATCTCGGCGAAAAAAATATATTTTTTACCTAAATCACCCGCGACCAGGCGCGGTTTGTTGCCATTTGAGTTTCAGGGCTCTAATTTACCACTCTGATGCACCATTTATCACTCTGATGCATATTTCCATACCCCAGCATTGACATTAAGGAAATTAAGAGAATTAAGTGAGATGAGACAGTAATTGCATCATGTAATTGCCCAATTGAAGAGAGAAATCGTTTTCAGAAGAGCACTTAGATAAAAGAATAATATATACCACTAAGATCCTATTGCACAATTAATGACTTTGGAAAAGGGGTGTCATATTTAAATAGATTAAAAAAAAAGTGTGATTTTGTGTCTCAATTATCTCACAAAATTAAGATCTATTAATAAAGTCAGAAAACAATTGCTCAGCTTTGTAAAGTTCCACCTAGACTCTGAAATAAGAAAACCAATAAAGAAAACGCTCGGTTGAAGCACATTTGATAAATGACAGCAGTGCAGTTGTGACAAGGAAACCAAAAATTGCCACTACATACTATGCCCCTGTCAGCACTGCACACACCTTCAATGCAAAAAAAAAAAAAAAAAAAAAAAGCGCATGTTATGCTTTTCATAAAGGGGGGTGAAAGAAAGCTGCCACAATTCGACATCAAGCAAGCTCCACCAAATATTTCCTATGGCTGCTCCCACGGCTTGCACAACACTGTCCAGTGGTCCAAATCCTCACTCAGCCAGCCTCTCTTAAGCCCTGCTGCCCTTACGTTCACCTGGAAAATCCCTTGATGGACCTTGGAATGCATTGTTCCCTCTGTGATTACAGGGAGGTCACGAATCAGCTCCAGCCAGTGATGCTTCCGCCAGTGTGATGTTGAAAGAAGGTTCAGACATGCAAGGTCATATTTCCTCATTTTGCCGGTTAATTTAGCCCCGTGGTGCATGTGCAGGATCGCTCGATTCTCTTTCACCAATTTGCACGTCTGTAATTGTGCTGACCAAGTCACGTTTCACAGGAAATAATCTGTATTGATGTGAACTGATTTGTAAGCAACCAGGCTTTGTGTGCCTTCAAAAGGTCAAAACATGTGCAACACACAGGCTAATATCCTCATTAAAAACCCATTTTCCCAATGAGCTTTTGGAGGCCAACGGAGGTTCATGGTCCCAGCATGCACTCTGATTACACAACGGGTTAAACTTGAATTTTCTTAGAACTAAATTTCAAAGTTCTAAGGGATTTCTGTATGAAATCCACCCCCCTCTCAATGCACAAGGTAAATAACTATGAAAATGTAATGATTGAACAGCTTGCAATAAAAGACCACCACTACAGAGTAAAGACACAAAGACAAGCATGATCAGGAGAATTAAAACTTTTATTAGTGTATTTATGAAGTCTGCATATGCAACACGCCTGAAAAGCTTATCGCCTGAAGTTCACGTCCTACCGATACATCTCTAATTGTAAAACAAGCTCACCAACTGTTAAATGCTTCGGCAAAATTGGAAAAAGTAAAAAAACAAAAAATTATATATATACACACATATATTTATGCATATATGTATGGTCCACTTACAGATCTATTTGGTATCCTTTCCACACCCAGTCATAAAATGGCGCTTAGGATTATCCCAGTGTTGGCATGGCAACTGCTGCACTTTCACACAGGCCATGTCATCTTTGTCAACTCTTCACTAGATGCACTTTAAGTACAATCGCAAACGTGATAAGATCAACAAAGGGGGCGGGGAATCAAAAAGACAAGGTGGGAGGAAGGGGAATGGAGATCTTCAGAAAAAGGTTCGCCACTGCCACGAGTAAAGAATGACAGCTAGCTCACAATCATTAGTAAGTTGTAGAACAAGCACACACAAGAAAAAGTTGCACAATTCTCCCCGTAAAGCGAGTCTTTTCTTTCCGACCACAAAACTAACAGAACAGTCTCTGCAACATGAACGTCTTTATTTCCACCACCTCTCCCTGGCGCAGCAGGAATAAAGGGGGGAATCTGCATGAAATGCACGGTCTAAGGAGGTAATTAAAAAAAATAATAAAGAAGTTGAAAATAGAACAAAAATAGAACAAGTTTTTAAGGTTGTTTTAAGTCTGGTTTAAATTTGGAGGGGCGACATGTTCAATTGGGGACTTCAGTGTTTCCAAAACCAGCTGCAAGGGAGAATCTAAACTCTGAGCCATGAAGGATTTGCGCTAAAATCATTTCCTGTATGATAGGACATTTCAATATGAAGCCATGTTCATTAAAAAGAGGGCATGATCTAAAAAAATATTCAATTCTAATAAAAAGGAAGAGCTTTAAAGATTTTAAATATATTTATATATAAAAATACATGAAAATACAAAAAGTAGCTGAAAGAAAGATAAAAGAAAGAAAATATTTTTGTAATTGTGTAGGATAAACTAGTTTTTCAATACTTAAAGCTTAAATATTTCAATAATGAAGGATTTGGACAGTTTGATATTTAGTAACCTGTAAGAGTTTCTTTTTTGTTCATATGGAATAGAACCCACACTTAACCCAAAAGCAAAGTGTACTTCAAAAAACCCACAACTGTGACCTTTCACACCTATCAAAAAGTAAGGGGGTTGAGAAGGTTATGAGAAGTACACTCCGGATGAGAAATGAAGGTCCTAGTAAACCGCGGGCCGGTGGATTATCTTTATTTGATATTTTCAAATCTGGGTTTCCTTCCAACATTCAGTTTTAAGATTTAAAAGAAGCATGTCTTACAACAGCACACCTCAAAATTAAAGGCAACATTCTCTTACGAGTGGAAAGTGGTGGGAAATTGTGTTTTGTTTAGTTTTTTTTTAGTTTTTTTTTTTTTTTTCAGTTTTTTTTTTCCAGTTTTTTTTTGTTTTTTTTTAAAGAAAGTGTCTTTTGGCATTCCTTTCAAAAATGAAAAAAAATTGGATAAACTAAAACAGCCATTCCCCACAACACAACTTTTCCTGGTCTTTGAGAGGGAGGGGAAAAAAAAAAAAAAAAAAACTATACATTATTCATTTCTACCACTAATACATTTAATATTGAGGGTTTAGGGGAAAAAATAGGGGGGAAAAATTAAAGGTGCATGAAGCTGAGATGACAGCAAGTGCCATGTTCTGTTCTGAACAGTGAAAACATCAGTGTAAGAAGAGAGGGTCACAAGTACTATGAAAGAGGGGTTATAGCAAGTCTCTTGTTCTAGTATTTTTTTTTGTTTGTTTTTTCTTTTTCTCGTGATTGTAGACTGTCGTTGGGGTATTTGTCACTAGGGCATTAAGACATACTGGAGCATCGGACTGAGGGTGAGCCCATCTGAGTCAGAACCTTGTCCAGCCACTGCAGAGGCCCGTTGAGGTGCAGCTCGATCCAGCAGGGAGTGCTAGTCACCGTCTGCCGTCTGCAGACACAGAAAGTGACTAATTAAATAATGAGCGATAAGAGGAAAAACCGCAAACACCCACACCTCCAACTGAAACTGCTCACCCATTACGAAAGGTCACTCACACACAAAAAGCACATTTAGAGCACCATGGCTCAATCTGTATATGAACTGTATGTAGGAAATGAACCAAGAACATCAAATATGCCTGCAGTATTATCAGAATATTGAGATCAGGCCTCATGCAGACATGTTATTAGATGCACTGCCCCACTCTGCTGACCAGAGAACTCTCCGGAATCCTCACCTGTACTCGGCTCCCCAGCCTTTGACGAAGCTCATGCGGATAGTGCACATCCTGGTGAGTTGGTACACGGCCTCAAAGCCCTGGTTGACCGACTGGGCCAGGAGAGCTGCGAACTCTTGATTGTTGAAAATCTTCAGGTTACAACCTGCATGCAAGAATAATGGATTTTTGATTCCTAAAGGCAAAATGCAGCTCATACATAACATTATTAAAAAAAAAATGATCAAAACATAACAGGTTGTCCACACACACACAAAAAAAAAAAAAAAAAAACAATAGTGGCTTCTCTTACCTGGGGGGATTTTACACACCGTTGCTGGGTGCCAACCATACCTCTGGTTGCAGTTGGGGCTTTGAACAAAGATGGCGCTGTCACTCAAGCATTCCGCAAACACCTCACCCCCAATGTAGTACAGCCTCACTCCTCGCCCTATAATACACAAATCATTTATATCGAAGCAACAAAGATCGAGCCCGGACCTTGTTACAAGATTAAAATAATGCGATGAATGAGTGTTTAAATGAAAGACGAGTAGCAAAGACCCACACCCCCGGTCATAATGTAATGACCTAACTGAGAACATCACACCAGCAAGTGTTAATATTGAACAGAACTGGAGAGAGAAATACTATATGCATTGTATTTCAATATTAACACTTGCCAAAGTGATGCTCAGTTTGGGCATGTGAAGTTTGAATAATTCCAGCTTTGCTTAGATCTTGTTGGAATCTAAGCATCCTAGTATTGAATTATCTGTATAAATAAAAATAAATAAATACATTTGATCCTACAAACAAATTATCAAAATTTGAAAAAAGTGTTCTGACAACAGAAATGTTAAAATGCATTTCTGGTCCCTGGAAACAAACAATATAAAAACAACAAATTTATTCAGCAGCTAATACTGAAAAAGAGGACACTGTACCTATGTGTCTCCGGGTCATTTCCACAGTAGCGTTGCGGTTGACGTTGGACAGCAGGCCTAGGCAGAAGCGTTCAGAGTTGGACGGGTCTGTGAAGCCGTCCACAGTCAGCGAGGGCTGGGAGGCGTGGAACGTCTCCCCCACTCGTTGGTTCAACTCGTAATACGCTATGGAGCACCAGAACGCAGGCTCCGAGTATGTGACTGGCTGTAGGTCTGCATGCATGCGCACACACATACACACACAAACATTCAGTGCCACAACCCTTTTAAATTTAAATCTTAAATCTTAAATTTAAATACAAAATATTAAAGCTGTTCAAACATCTCGTAAAGTCACAATACAAAACTGACAAAAATGTCTACTCAAACTGAAATTAGCACTATTTTATTAGCCCAGTGATTCTATAAAGTCTCAAAATAAACAAAACCCCTAAACTAAGTTCAGGCCCTCCTATTAAATTTAGAAGAAAAGCATCAGAGCGCGGGTGCTCCTTCTAGCTCTTACCCATGCCATGATTGACAGGTGAAAGTGTGCTGGGTGACAGTTCCGCAGGAGAACCTGGAGACGGAGAAGAAGAAGTTACTTTCACAGCGGCAGCATCAGAGATGAATCCCGCGTCAAACACAAAAAGGTAGAAAAATACATAAAATGCAAATTGGCAGAGACAAATCCTTTCATATAATGCTGTGCAAAAAAAATAAAAATAAATAAAAACGCCACAGAGGATGCACGCTACTAAGGCGCATAATCTACTCGCAGCTGAACACTTACTGATTATGTGTACAGCAGGAAATGAGTGTACCTGTCTCCATGCTTTGATTCATCTGTTGGTCACTGGTCTCCCCATCCTCACTAATATATCCTGGCGGCGGGGTCTCTGCAACATAAATGACCGTTAGTTGATCATTGCGCTGGTCACACCAGGCACCATACCTTGCTGGATGTCTGTACAGGCCTGAAGCTAAAGGCCAAACGTAAAGCTCAATCGTAACGCAAGTCTAAAGCCTGAACCAGACCCTTCTAACACACACACACACACACAGAATTTCATTGACAGATGAAAATCTCTGGTGGGATCT
Organism: Denticeps clupeoides; assembly: GCF_900700375.1. Lineage (NCBI taxonomy): Eukaryota > Metazoa > Chordata > Actinopteri > Clupeiformes > Denticipitidae > Denticeps > Denticeps clupeoides. Next base: position 2,309,610 of record NC_041709.1, read on the forward strand.
GGAAACACAGAAGCAAAACACTGATGACTCTCCCCTTCAAAGAGTTAAATGTTGACAGTCAACATAAGACAAAAAATATGTAGACTTCTTTTTAACCTGCCTTCAAAGACTTTAGTATTTTTCTGAAGTTAATGCTAATTCTGTTATTAGCAGTAAGATTATAATATTAAAGTTCTACAACAAGAGCACAGCAACCTGGTATTCTGAGTTTTGAGAAGATCTCCATTTGCAAGTTCCCCCCAAACTATCTTTTCTGGCACTTAGGACAGCGCAAAACAGTCAAATATGAAAATTAAGCTGAACATGAAAACAATTACCAGACCTTACCAGGTATGTAATTGTTTGGGGGCTCGATCCCTGCTGGGAAGTTGGTATTTTCAGGAATGGAATGGGTGTAGTCATCCAGAGGCGGCAGCTCCGTCAGGATCTCCATCTGTCTTGGCACAAGGACGGGTGGTAGAACTGGGGGTGCAAGAGAGAGTAAGGTTAACTTCCGCTTCTTCACATACTAAACCAGTAATAAAGCTAATGTGTATCACCAGTGATAATTACATAAAGGAAATTCATATAAGGCAAGGACAGACACACCAATACATAGCCTTGATACAAGTTAAGAGAAAACTAGTCAACATATGATTATCTGAATACATTAGTATGAGATTAGTTCTGCAGAGCAAATAATTTATTTACATATTACAGCATAAATACCCCATTTGTGTTTATCCACTACACGTAAAAAAAAAAAAAAAAAAAACTGAATTCTAATCAGCATTATTATAATTTTTTTTAAATTAAAGACACTATAGCTATAGCCTCCAATGCCAATCATCGAGGGCAGCCGAGTACCTGGTGTCTCCACCCTCTGGTAGTGGTAAGGGTTGACGCAAACCTCGTCCTTCTTGAGGTTGAAGGCATACTCGCAGGTGTCGATGGCACGCAGCTCGTGGTGGCTGTGCAGGTCGGGCCACCGCCACAGCCGGCAGTAGATTACATGAGGCAGGCCCTTCCGATGGGACACCTGCAGCCGTCCATCCAGGGACCTGTTCCGCACGTGAGAAAAGGGGGGGGGGGGGGGCGGAAGAGAGGAAGAGCGGCACAGGAGAAAAGGATGTGCCAAATGGTCAAGAAAAAGAGGACATGGATGGAGAGAGGGAGAGTAAAACACTATAGTAAAAAAAGTAATCAAATAAATAGTTCAAGTATATTCACAACGATTCCTAAAGGTAAAGTTAGACGCCAGTCTCTTTAAAAAATAAATTATCCTGGGTAAAATGTTTGAGCTAAAGAGTACAGTCTTAAAACTTATTTGATTAAAAGACTTCTTGACTCCTAAGAAGCAGTGGGGGAGAGGAAATGCGGTCTAAAGCTCATATATAAAACAGAGCACTGACTCACAAACAGAGAGAGAGGGAGGAGAGAGAAAGAGGAGAGGAGAGGGGAAGAGAAGAAGAAGAAAGCTCTCGGCAGTGTGGCTGTAGGCTGCGCTCGCTCTAAACCCCCGCGATGACACCATCAAGCCCACCTTGCGGCCCGGCGGGTGAGTGGAGCACATGACAGGAAGAGGATATTCACCTGGTTTGGTCAGGGTAGTTGTAAAGGCCTGAGGTATCCCACTGTTCTATCGTATTTGGTGTACTCAGTCCCCAAATTTCAGAGCAATTGCTGTGCACAGAAAGTAAAATAAAGAAAACAGAACACAAAGAAACAAAAAAATGATAAACATGGGGCATGATTCATTCAAAAATACCAAGATGAAATAGCATGGGACAGAGGGGGGACGAGCCCACGCTTCTTTTATGGGAGATGTCAAGTGTCGTTAAGTGACCGTGAGTGGACAAAACACATGCGCTACACACAAAGTCACACGTCCCACCTCCAATAAAAGAAGCCACACAAATGGAAACACACAAGACGCCGTGAGGGATGGAAACACAAAACTCAAAAGTAATGACTATGAACTTCAGGTCCTTCAAGGATAACTTGCAGTTGCTATTACAGGATTACGGCAGGCGAAGATTTGCTTTTCTGGATGGGAGGGGAATTAAAAGGTTCAACGTTGGCCTGACATTGAGCCCACAAAACACAGAAAAGGTTCAACATGTTAACACATCCTAGCGAGTGGGGGGGAAAAAGAAAAAAAAGTGGGGAAAAAATAAACCGAGTGGCCGTGGATCTGGAAAGAAACATGGGATGAGAGACAGCACACACGAGTACATGAGAACTTGACTCATACAGATACGTGATGAATGAAGATCTGCACCACCCCCCCAGTGTGGATTTAATCTCTCTGAAACGGGACTGAATCTACACTCCACACTCCATCCAAGGCTCTATAACTTCTCAAACGTACTTCTTCACTGAAACACTGTGGCCTTGAGTAGCTGTCACGCTCAACAATGAGGAGAACATAACTCAAAATTACAAAGACAAAGATTTGAAAGGAAACTTCTATTAAACCGCTCACAACAAAGCAGAACGAAAATAATCTCAACTTGCATGGCTACGGTCTGAGAAATTTCAAGAACATTCTCCTGGATATTTAAAATGCCCAAAACTCAACTTGTTTTCCAAGCGTCCATGTGAAGGCCACATTATGGTTATGAACAAAAGAAGCGATCACATAAGTATTATCTGCCCCCCTCCCTGTAATATGATTGAACATGAATGAAGCTTTCTTGTGACAATGTCAAGGTGAAGATAAAAATCAATGTTGACAAAAAGGTCAAGGTTTTTCCACGCATGCACATTCAAGCAAGAGCAAGAATAAAAGCTTTAGTAACGTCATTCAGTAGTAGTACTGGGTGCCCAACCCTGTTCCTATGGATTTTAGATCAAGTCCTAAAATCATCCCAAATTGATTGACATGTTACGGTTATACACGTGCACAATAAATAAATAAATAAATAAACAAATAAATAAATATAGCCGTAAATCACGCAGAACAGAGTTGGGTGGCACCATTTCCATGTGGTGGTTTGATTTGATGGAACAGACAAAACAAATATATAAACAGCAATACGCTGCCAGGGTTGAGCAAAATTCAGGCAGTGATGGCTGAATAGCGCATAAATTGCCATAAAATGACATTTCTTATAGTACATAAAATAATGTCTTCAGAATACCTTTAGAATACATATGAAAATGCTGCTAATCAGCTTCAAGCTTCAGACTTACAATTGTTTAGTTGGGCTAACAAAATTTAAAGTTTAAAACAGGGTGGTCAGGGTGGTAAAAAGGCACACATTTACTTGAAACAAGCCCGTGTATGTGACCAGTACGCAACCTCTGCTTTTAAGTGAAGTGAAAACGACTTTTGTTATTCTGATTCATAGCGCAGCACATGGTGCACACAACGAAATGTGCCCTCTGTATTAAACCAAATCACCCTTAGTGAGCAGTGGGCAGCCATGAAAGGTGCCCAGGGAGCACTGTGTGGGGATGGTACCTTTATGAAAGGGGTACTCAGTGGCACTTTAGCATTTGGGTATTTAAACACACAACACTTCAGTTACGAGTCCACTTCCTTAACTGCTAGGCGTCCACTGCCTCAAATAACGCAATAATAATAATACATTTTTTTAAACCACAGTGTTGCTGTAGTCCATATATTGTCACATCCCTGTTGAATACCTATTACATTTATGCCGTTCATGATGAGATCATAATACTTACAACACATGATATGCAACACCACTACTGTATGATAAACTCTTTCTTCGTCTGCTATTAAAAGTGTATTTTGTACAATGGTGTAAGTGTTAAACTTCAAAACATCAATAGTGCATACCAGCTTATAAATAATGTACTGCCGAAGGAAGTATCGCAACATACCGCCGTATCAGTTTATTTGGTGGTATATTCCATGTCTAGTTTTGCATGCCTGCTGAACAGGCCTCCAGAATGCAGCTCGATTCACCTTTTCACCGATAGGGAAGTGAACCAGGGCACTGTTTGGTACACTTTACGCCGAGCAGCCAAATCCTCTGGCCGCATCGCAATAACAGCCCAAGGCGAGCTTCCGCCCCGGTCCTGATCCGAGGCGGCGCGTGTTAATGATACCGACCGCTGGCCGCACTGAGCCAGTCGGGGAGTGTAGTGTGTCCTCCCTGCCTCTGGCCATTAACATTTGATAAAGGGCCAGGGTACGACGGCTTTACTTTATTATAAGCCCGATGTTGGAGCTCACCGGGGAATAAATAGCATTTCACGCAGCAAAAGGCAGGCTTTTCTCCTACGTTTGCCACCGTATAAAATCCACTGGCAGCGAGCAATGATATTATCGGCATTAATGAGCGGTACTGGGGGGGGGGGGGGACACAGCCAGAAGCCTATTTTAAGCCCACAGGGACAACCATCTGAACAGGTTTCTGTAATAGTTGTCAGAGGGCCGGCGTGATTAGTGTTATGCAAGCGCCAATTTACGCGGGCTCCTAGCCCCCGGGCGCTAAACGCCAGATACGGTCAGGAAATCGCGAAAAACAAAAACCGAACAGAGGAAAAGACCGGTGCCCCCAGCGCCGACGAATTTAGTTAAATTGATTACTTTTCTGGAAGGTACACATTGCAGGGATGTAGAGGAGTACAAAAAAAAATAAAAAAAATTCCCGCTTCGGTACGCATCTCGGTTCTGGGTCAGTAAAAATTAAAAATACATACTCATGGAAATAAATCAATAAAAAAAAAAAAAAAAAAAAAAAAAAAAAGGCGCATGGTTAGAAACAAAGTCAATATTACCCAACCCAATATTAAACAAAATATGCGAAATAACCCCAACAACGTCGATAGAACAATTCTACTCTTTGTGACTTTTAGCCCCGGCAGGAAACGGATGACCAGAAGCGAAACCAGCTAGTTTATAGTGACTGATGTGGCAAACACTTTGTGGATCTAATTCAGTTTTTTTTTTTTTCCCCCACAATGTGGCAACTTTCTCAACACGTTTCAAACAAAGAAAAAAAAAAAAAAAAAAAAAAAAAAAACGACACACACACACACACACACACACACAAAAAGGCCAACGGGTAAAACAAAGAACAATAACTGCCCCTGCATCCAGGAACAGATGCTACAATTTCATAATAAGAACAGAGGGCTAAATCAAGCGTGATTTTTATGCCATCATCAATTAATTAATCCTAAATCCGTGCACTAGCAAAAGAACACAAAAGAATACAGAGTTGCTGAAAACTTAAGCTATCAAAAAAAAATAAAAAATCTTGCCGGCTGGGTATTGTTAGCAGCTTAAATGTTTAATTGTTTAATACGAGATTCCGGTCTTACACCTGAAAGCTCAGTCATGGAGTCCCTGCATTTGGTGACTGCAGTTTTTTTTTTTTTTTTTTTTTAGCCGAAAGAATATTTGAATACAGACAAAGTGGTCTTCCCTAACCCGACAGGAAGCAGAGATTCTGCGGGGATTAAGCCATAAACTGATCTGGTTTTAAACTCAACAAGAGGCCACTGCTCCCCTGACCCCCCCCCCCCCCCCCCCCCCACTTTTGAGGAATTAAACACTCACCTCTTGGCGGCATTGCAGACCCAATCTGGCCGCTTTGCATCCCCATTTAATTAAAGCATTGGCGTAGACGTTTTTTTTTTCCTTCCCCAAGCTAAGGCTGAAGTGCCGCCCTACCACCTCTGGATCTAGAGTTTTACATTTACAGCATTTACCAAATACCCTTATTTCAGAGCGACTTACACCCCCCCTGGAGACACTCAGGGTTAAGTGTATTGCTCAGGGACACAATGGTAGTAAGTGGGATTTGAACCTGGGTCTTCTGGTTCGTGTGTTACCCACTAGGAAACTACCACCACTTCTCAGCAGTGGCTCCAAAAAAAAAAAAAAAAAAAAATATTTATGGTGACAGCCAATGCCTCTTTCCTTATAATACTGGAGGATTTAAAGTAAATAACTGAAGGAAATAGAACCTCGGGCTGGATATAGATCTGAAGGGTGGATCATGGGGGCACAAAGAGGACCTCATTACTCCGCCTAATAAACCTGTCTGTTTGGGGCCTTCACGACAATGGCTCAGAATGGGCATTACTGCAATTACGCGCCATCCTGCGCTCTGCTCCTTTTGAACGCCTGCCAGCTGCCTAATCCCATAAGACGCTGCGCCTTCAGCCCATAAAGCGGGAACCCGGTCTCCGGCGCGCACGCGAGAGGCCGTTTAGGCATATTCTTGAAAGTGGCACCCCGTCAGCTAATTAACACCTCTCTGGGGGGAGAGAGAGAGAGAGAGAGAGAGATAGAGCTTGCGCACGCACAAAGAGAAAAAAGAAAGAAAAAAAAAAAAAAACACGCGCTCAAATAGATCGGGCATAATAATAACATGTTTCGAGAAAGAAACCAACCCCTCAGCTCGCCGGCTGAACTATCCAGTGAAGAGTTTGCTTCCTTCGGGCCCAACGGTGTAAAAATATACACACACACACACACACACACACACACACACAACCATAAATGTCTGATGTCAGTAATGTCCATAAAACAAGATTCTCAGGACGCTCAGAAGGAATAAATGCCGCAGGACCTACTCTGAAACAGTATCGGACATGCAGCCTCGTGGGGTCTTTGCTTTTCTTCTGACAATCAACCCTAATCGTGGGTAACTGATATGCCTATCTGGACTAGAAGGACAGTGGACGAGTCTGGTGAACGTATGTGGACAATGCGACTTCATTTAAAAGGGGGGGGAGGGGGGGGGGGGGTGATAATGAAGGTCACCTTACAAAAGGTGTTCTCATGCAGATACCATCTTCAAAAAAAAAAAAAAAAAAACCTATGTGGACGGTCAAGCAGATTTCTAAGAACCACAAAAACACCGTATCAGCTTCCTTGGGAGGAGATGAAAGAAAAAAAAAAAAAAAAAAATCAATACGGTCTAAAAACAGCTTCAGCCATGAGCCTAAGTGAATAAATGCAGGAAATGCCCTCTTCGCGTGCTCGCCTGTCTGAAGGCATGTTACAGACGGGCTATTAAAGCTTTCAGACCAAAAGTAAGAGGGGGGGGGGGGGGCACTGATAACAGGGGTTGGCTTCCAGGAGCCGAAACCGGAAGTCACATCTCCAGAGATAAGCATTGCTTGTGGCGGGCAGAAGATGGACACGGGAATTTAAATTTACAAGGGCTTCATTCGGCCCGTGAATACATACACGCGAACCCCCCTGAATATTGCATTAAGCTACGAGAACAGAGCGATGTTAGGACATTTCAGAGCCAATAACATGCAGCTGGATGCACAGTACCTAAAGCAACAGCCACAAATTGCATCCACACATTTTTGACTGTTTTATGACATTAAGACCAACAAATGTGTGTGTATACACACACACAAAACTTCATAAGACCCATTATACAGCACATTACATTTAGAGCATTTATCAGACGCCCTTATCCAGAGCGACTTACAATCAGTAGTTACAGGGACAGTCCCCCCCTGGAGCAACTTAGGGTTAAGTGTCTTGCTCAGGGACACAATGGTAGTAAGTGGGATTTGAACCTGAGTCTTCTGGTTCATAGGCGAGTGTGTTACCCGCTAGGCTACTACCAACCTACCATCTCCCCGGACGAGACACTCGATCAGAAGCAAGAAGTCCGATTGTCTCGCTCTCGCCCCCAGTTCTTACGCATCACTCGGGAACTGAGATTAGGAGAAGCCATGTTTGGCTTGGCGCGATGCGCGCACAACGTTAAAAGAACTAAAAGACTATTAGCTTTGCCACCGCCTCAAGGCCTGCGCCGCGGCATCCCACCGCGGGGACGCGTTGCGGGCCCGATGTTTTTGAAGCATATCCAACAAATTATTAGAAAACACGGGAAAGTAGCTGAAACAAATCGCGCGCTCGGCCGTTCCCACCGGCCTCCAAGGCCGGGATTCTGATTACGGAGGGAAAACATGTGTAAGCAACACGGTTTCCCACCCGGCCAAATCTCACCAGACAGACCCGTGCTTGAAAGTGGCGCGGTTTATCGGAACTTCCGAAGCTCGTTACGCACGCTCTGGCATTGGTCGGCCCGCTGAACTCCATCTTGGTGGTCGAGAGTAGACTACACTAAAGCGCTGCGATATTAACGAGAGCGCGTGAATAAAAATCAAACATGGACGAATTGGTGCTACTGCGGGGTTTTTTTTGGGGTTTTTTTTTTACGTAGTAAAATCACGGTAATGTAATCGTGGGGAAATAAATAAATAAAGTCAAACAGGCAGTTCAGAAATTATTACAGTTCTGCGCCTTTGCACTGACAGTAAAACCACTTTTTAACTTCGCAGGCTATTATTACGAAGGCCTCCATAGGAGCGCGGCGGTGGCGCTGGCCAGTGGCGGACCGTTCATAGGGTAGACCTGCTAAACCCTGAAACAGACACTGCCTTCCTTTTCTCTGGCTCATCAATCTGCTGCGAGACGGTTCCTCAAAAAGCGTTTCGTTTCGTTTTTTTTTCCGCCCCTCTCCGCCCATGTGACGAGGGTGCTCTGTGGTCTAAAAGGTGCAGCTTCCACTTTATACAGACAGGAACGGGACGGGCACAATGGACGCCATGGCGCATGCGTACATGTTTCTGCTCAACCTAGTGAGCCACCCAACGAGAAATCCATTCGGGGCCAAATTTTTGCGGCAGCACACGGGGAGTCTTCAGCCAGCGCAGTCCCATTCCTAAAAAGGCACTTGCTCATTCTCTACCGTTTAATCCCATCCCCGTTAATATGTGCGAATGTGGTCCCGCTTCCTCGGCTAATAACATATACCTCAGACCACATTCACAACCGAGCCCAACATGCAGACAGATAATTAACGCTTCGATCCAATCACTCTTGTGCCGGTAGACTGGTGAACATGACAGTCGTGAATACGCCTGACACACTGCATGCGACCAAATCACAAAAATCTCCCGCGTCAGGTCGAACGCGGACACGTGGAACAAGAATCTGTAGAACGGAAACAAGCGTTTCCTGGGACGCCCAGCGGCACGACATCAGAATTGGTTCTTGTTCCTTGACCTTCCTCCTCAACACCACGCAAGGTTGAGAGCCATGGTCGGTCTGGGTCAAATTGCAGGGCCACCAATCTCCATATACAGAGTGCAGAAGTCGAATTTCCCTCAGAATCAAGACATCAGAATTTAACCAATGCAATAAGGTATGATAATTAAATGGCCAAAAATTACAACATCAGTGGTATTAAAAACGGAGGAGAAACGTTCAGACCGTTTTGACTCATTCAAACCTGACAGGTGTAAACACAGCATGGAAATCAGGACCAGGGTGGAAGGTAAAGCCTGAGACGGCCTGATGAGCGCTCTCTGGGTTCAAATCACAATGGCACTGTGGAGTGGAACTGGGGGGGGGGGGGCTGGTTGGGGTCAGCGTGGACACATGGGAGTAGAAGCACCGGCCAGACACGTCCAGATGTGACCTACCTGGGGATGGTGACACACTTGGTGTTGCAGTTCTGCGTGGTGATGGCTTTCTCCAGCTCGTCCAGCTGGCCCGTCTTCTTCAGCTTCTTCACCAGGCTCTTGACCGCCTTCTCGCACCACTTCTCCTCCTGCCCGTTCTGCTCGCCTCCGCCCGCGCCCCCGGAGCCGCTGGCAGACTTTTTCCAGCCCAGCAAGCGCTTCACCACCGGCGGGGTGAAGGGCAAGATGGAGGACATTTTGGAGTGCGGTATGGCTACGCTGATTTATTTCTTCTTTTTTTTGTTGTTGTTGTATGTGTGGGTTTCGGTCTGTTTTCAATAAGCCCCCTGCTGGGTTTGGACAGTGTACAAACACAGAGAGGGGCTTAGCGAGCAGGGAAGGTGGGGGGCAGGGGCGGGTGGGGTCACAGAGACACTTATCTGTCAGAAAAAAGAAGCACCGGAGTGGTGGGATGGAGGACAGGGGAGGGGGCAGAGGGGTTGCCTGAACGGAGGGAAGAAGAGAGAAATACATTTATTTTTTTTTAAAAATCAGAATAGCATGATGACAGGCCAGTCCCCAACCACGAAGGAACCCACCCCGATAACTTGATGCACCGGCGAGCGCACCGACGCACAATTAAAAGAGACCAGACCCAAAATTACAGAAGCGGGATGGGAAATTATTCCTAAAAAGTCACCTGGTTACGAATATTTTGGGGCGGCGAAAGGGATTAGGAGGCGCAGTCAGGCAAGTTGGGAGCTGAACGCATCTTCACATTTACATTTACAGCATTTATCAGACGCCCTTATCCAGAGCGACTTACAATCAGTATTTACAGGGACAGTCCCCCCCTGGAGACACTCAGGGTTAAGTGTCTTGCTCAGGGACACTATGGTAGTAAGTGGGATTCGAACCCGGGTCTTCTGGTTCATAGGCGAGTGTGTCACCCACTAGGCACTAGGCTACTACCACCCCATTCCACGAAGGAGGCTTAATTATGCCCCCGATTGCAACATTTACCGGTTAATAAAGATAATAATACACTTGTATAAGATTTTTTTTGTTTTTTTTACGTACCACAGACAAAGCTACTGCCAATAGTGCTCTCAAAAGAAGAAAAAGTGCTCTACTGTCATGACGGCTGATGCTTTTATTATTATTGCTATTATAACAGTTTAAGAGAGCGACCTGCACCGTACTTTTTGGTGCAGCGGCAAGAATTTCAATCGACATTGTCCATTTTCCAAAGTTCGCGTGTTGCGCCCTTCTCTCTTCTGGATGTACACGAATCCCCCCCCCCATCCAGACCACCGCCATTTCCAGACGAGTGCGGGACTTTATTTAATACCACTGTTTACCACTAAAACCCTGACGAGATCAGCGCGGCGTGCGCCTTCAGAAGGCCGCTAATTAATCTCTTTAGGCAAATTGGTCATTTGGTGACTGGACGACCGGGGCTTTCTGACCAGCAGAAGGCCGCCCTGGCGGGGGGGGGGACTCTGCTGTCCAGCCGGAATATCCGGAGGCCGCGGTTATCCTCAAAAACCCGGCTTACCGAGAACCGGAGGAGGGGGAAAACGACATTAAAGAGATGCAAAGGGGGCGTTAAAAAAAAAAAAAGACCGAAAACTTGTCTGCAAATAAAATAATAATGATAAAAAAAAAACTCCACAGGTTACCTAAAGTTCAGGTCCGTTTGTTTACCTGTCGAGTAATTTTCATCGGTCGCAACATTCCGACAGACCGGCGACAGGAAACGAACAAAAAAAAAAAAAAAAAAAAAAAAAAAGAAGATTTCTCTCGCGTTGTAAGACAAAAAAAAATGTAAATTAAAAAAAAAAAGAAGAAGAAAGCGCGTCCGCCCCAGAACGAATTATCTACAGAACCGAAGGCAGCCGAAATAGGCCAAGCGGTTCCTGAAGAGCATTAGCAAGCAAGCAAGCTGGAAAAGGGGGGGAACCGACCGACACGGACGAGGTCCAGAAAACTCGCCGATTAGCACGAAATATTCCACTCCACGCACTCACCCCAGGAGAAGAGGAACAAACGGCGGGATGAAACGGCGTTGTTGGGGTTTCTTTTTTTTTTTGGTGGTGGTGGTGGTGGTTTTTCTCTCCTCGCCCTCGGGGCGCAGCTCACAGCGGCATAGTACGCGGGACGCGGGCTCTCCCGTGGAAGAACGCTTCTGGCTGGGATGAAACAAAGCCGGGACGTGAATGCATGGCCGCCCGCGACCGAGCGTCTAAAAACACACACATACACACACACATACATACAGAACAACGACGACGACGACAACAACAACAACGACGACGACGAAAAGACTCGTGCAAGGAAGCGCTGTTGCGAGTGCGCGGAGCCCCGCTTTCCGGCCGCGGCGCGTAGGTGCACATGCACGTCGCTCTTTCCCCGCATCGGGAACTCACTCCGCGGCCAGCGGGCGCCATTCGCCACTCCGCTTGACAGCAAAATAAAAGCGGCTCTGAAACGTGTTCGCGGCCAGTTGTCGCCTTGCTTTTGTTGGGGGGGGGGGGGGGGAACTCACCCTGGCCGAAAAGGCGAGCGCTCTCGTGTAAATGCGCCGACGAGGGCAGGAGCCGAGCGTCGCGGGGAAACGCTGGTAAAGGAGAGACGATTTCTTTCTTTCTTTTTCCTTTTTTTTTTTTTTTTTTTTTTTGGAAAAAAAACTGTATTTTCCTCCCCGTCGCCGAATTACACCAGCAGACGACGGCCTCTTACACAGCAAACAACCAAACTTAAGCGCAGGCAACGCGACACTTTCTTGCACCTTAGTCCCGCCTCCCACTTTCCCATTGGCCGCGGCGTCACACGGAGCGCGCGGCAGTGCGCCAGCGCTGCTCTCTGATTGGTCCAAAAACCCGTCGCTCGGCCCGCTCTCAACGCAATCCCTACGTCTTTGATGTTTATTGGGCGCTTTGCTCTGTCAATTTGTCGGCGACGTTTGGATTCCAGCGACCGGATCCTGGTTTGTTGCGGCGCTTGTCCATCTATTGACTTCATAATAGATCCTACACGGCCAGGGGTGGGGAAGTAAGTGGGTTAGCTCCATCTCAAAACAGCGGTGCTGATGGAGAGTGTTCCTCCGCCATTCAGAAAACAGCAAATAGGTCTTGACTCCTCGTCTCCGGGTTTCAGCGCCGAATTTTGGCTACAGCCAAGTTATGGAATGTTTTGACTTGCACATATTATTTGATTCAAGTCTAGCACAAAATACAAAATGTAAATGTAAAACCTGGCCAAGTTTACACTCTTCCATGTACCAGAAGCGTGTTAGGCCGCAGACCCAGCATTTTGCTCAGATCTACGTCCCTTGGATCTTCAAAGGTTCCCCGAAAAGGTTCTGAGGTGGAAAATCCCCCTTATACCTTCACCGTGCTTGGCAGGTAGGGTAGTGTTCTGGTGTTGGCGTCCAGGGGTTTCACGCCACACGTCACTGTGCGCATCAGCTGGAAAATCAGTGGACCGTCCCGACGGAACATCGCCGGGGTCTTTTATCGAACAAAACCACCCCCGAGAACCGGGACAGTTCTGCTCTGGCTTCTGCTGGGGCTCCGTACTAGAACAGTTCCTGAAGCCGACTGTAACGGCTCATCAGCATCTTGCTGGTTCAGCGCTTCCCTTATCGCCGACATTATCAAGTGCAGTGGATGCCTGCAGAACCTTAACTGTCACTGAAGGCTCTTTTATCGCTTTCTGAAGGATTCCACCAGCTGCATTTGCATTGATCTTTTTTTAGGATACACGTGCTGCCGAATTTCTGTCATTTGTAAACTGTCAGCTTGGCTGTCTTCGTAAATGCTTTTGTCTTTGTAAGCTGTTCGACAAACTGAGCTGATTAGAACACATAACTTTAGATCCTTTAAAGGCCGACATCTGTATTTAGTCAGAAAGGTGTTGCGAGACGAGCGAATCTTAATCCCTGTGTTCCGAGTTTAGATGCTAAATAAATATAATCTGAATTTTATAGTTTTTAAAAATGGAACGATATTCGCCATGAAATGGCAGCTGACCGCTCACAATTTACCTTCCACATACAGTAAGCCCACAAAATCATTCTACAAAAGGACAAAAACAATTCAAATTCTATTTATAATAATTTACTACTATGTAATGATGAGGTTTTAATTTTTTTTAACCATTTTCTTGTTAATGATTGGGGTGACGGCCTGTTTCCATCCAGGCTTCTGCCTTTGTTCAGAGAAGTGCTGGATTTTAGTGGACATTTTCCAACCCTGAACATAGGTAGGAAAATGTCCACTAAAATCCAGCACTTCTCTGGATGGAAACAGACCATCACCCCAATCACAACTGTATTACGTTTAACAACATGTTCAGCAGGGTATCATTTTGTCTGCAGATGTTAGACACCCCACTTCATAACCATGGATCTGTCTGAGTTGGTGGTAGTAGCACACTCATTTACGGCATTTATCTTATTCAGAGCGACTTACAGTCAGTAGTTACAGGGACAGTCCCCCCCTGGAGACACTCAGGGACACAATGGTAGTAAGTGGGATTTGAACCTGGGTCTTCTGGTTCATAGGCGAGTGAGTTTACATTTACATTTATGGCATTTTATCAGACGCTCTTATCCAGAGCGACTTACAATCAGTAGTTACAGGGACAGTCCCCCTGGAGCAATTTAGGGTTAAGTGTCTTGCTCAGGTACACAATGGTATTAAGTGGGGTTTGAACCCGGGTCTTCTGGTTCATAGGCGAGTGTATTACACACTAGGCTACTACCACCCTCGCCTATGAAACCAGACGACCACAAAGTCACATGTTCAAACCCCACTTGCTACCAGTGTGTCCCTGAGCAAGACACTTAACCCTAAGTTGCTCCAGGGGGGGCCTGTCCCTGTAACTACTGATTGTAAGTCGCACTGTGTAAGGGTGTCTGATAAATGCTGTAAGTGTAAATGGAAGTTTCTGGACACCATGGTTTTGTGTACAGTCAAAATGTTAACTCCACAACATCATGATCTTTTTTGTCCTCCAGGTTTTGGTGAAAGATGTCTGCTGTCAAGACGTCTAGCACCTGAAAGGGAACCTGCAGCTCCAAAGAAAGGTTTGTCTGCAGCCATGAGCTAAAAGTTGTGCCTTGAATTGCAATTCAAATCAAATCGCTTTTGACACCAATCACATGACACCAATGCGAAGGTACACCGCCTGTGAGTGAAATTTGTGTGTGCAAAGCTCCACGTAGCAGTAGCGTGACAAATGACGATAAACATGTACATAAACAAATTGTATGTGTGTATGTAGAACAATTACCAGTAAACACGAAAAAATGTCAATTTAACCACAGACTCTTACTTTAACTGAGTTACTTCTGGTCTAGACACACTGCGCACATTTGTGAATGGGCACAAGATAATGCGGTCATAGGACTGAAAGACATGTTCTGGTGTATCAGCGTTAACCCAAACAATATACTACAAGCACATCCGAGCTATCGAAAAGATATCAAGAAGAACCCACCGTGTTTATAAACATTGCATTTTATAGTAATTTCAGAAGTCTCACACACACACACACACACACACACACACACACACAGCCACTCGCATCAACCAATGCAAAATGCACACAAGGCATCTGAGCCTGCGAGTAGCATTTAAACATTAGTAGCAGTTGAGGTTCAGACTGGCTAAATGCGGTCAGGATTAGCCTGTATTGTATTGCTTTTTTGAATTAAACCTGCATCGCTCTAAGTGTATTACTACAGCGGGGCTGAACCTGTAATTAGTGAATGTGAGGCGTCCAAGAATGAAACTGCGGATGTGGATGAAGATGTTTGTGTGCCAGAGCCACCTAGTGGTGATGGTGAACATGGGCAAGTCACCAGTCAGGGGAATAGTAGAGCAGTAAAAAATTCAGATGTATTCTTATTCTTTAATAAATATCAAAAGTGTTCCTCGTACCCATTAAATGTTCTCTGAAGGATTACAGAGCTATCAGTAAGCCTGGATTGCTGGTTGAAAGGAGAACATTCTGCAGCTGTACATGAACACAATATTAAGGTCAAAACAGTGGGTATAAAAAGTGTGCAAATGGCAGGTTTTTGTGATGTTAAAAAAAAGAAAACAAGACCAAAATAAAACATTTAAAAACTGCCGACCTCTAACCTGTTTCATATTTTAGGACGTGTATGTTAACTACTAGGCAACAGCCACCAGTTTGTGATGGAATCTCTGATGCCCTCTTAGCCCTCTTCAGGTGTCTCGTGGATTCAAGTCTTGGCTCTGGCTGGGCCTGTCCAAAACAAAAGGTTCTCTTGAGTGAGTGAGACATCTCACTTTGGGACTTTGGCTCGCTCGGGTGGAGATAGACCTGTCCGCTGATGCTGGGAGGGAGACGAAGTAGGAGATGGAGGTCCGTTCATGTCGAGTGAGCAGTCGCCCATGTCGAGGGCCAGTTCAGCTGGAGATGGCTGCTCAGTCCACGCTCATCTAGACTCTTCGTCTTGGCCCCTCGGTGGTGGAATGAACTTCTCCTGGAGGTCAGTCACTGAGCACCTTCAAACGAACTGATCACTTCATCGATGGTAACTTGAAAGCACGTTGTAAATCGCTCTGGATAAGGGTGCCTGTAAAATGCCTTAAATGTAAATGAGAATGCTCGAGACAGATGAGTATCGCTCGCGGCGATGGTGAAGCCGCAGGTGCGCAATGGGTCCCTCTTAAGCATCGCTGGTGAAAAAGACTGATCAGCTGTAATCTGAAAATAAAGAGAACCAAGCACGAGAAAGGGAGTGGTTTGACGGACAAGTTGTGGTTCATTCTGTGGACTGTCGAAGCTCATGCACGTATGTACTCACGTGGGCTCAGAAGAATATAGCCGAGTGAAGCGGTGAAGAATAAGGGACCAGATGGACTCGGGGGCTTTATTACGGAGAGGACAAAGATGTAGAGACGTGAGATGCAAATAGCCACGCAAGGGGCGTGTCCCATAGTGAGATGTTGAGTAAATCGATCAAAAGAGAAAATTTTTTTTCCTCAGATGCAGCCATTCATTTGTTGTATTCTCGGGGAAATGTGAAATTCCTCTTCATCTTTTTGCAGACACCTGAAGATTTAGGGCCAAGTGTGACCGGTATTAGGAATTGTTCATAAGTTCCCTCCACCTTGACTAGAACCCCAGTTCCAGAAAAGCAGCCCCAGAGCATAATACTGACACCACCAAGCTTCACCGTCGATATGGTGTTCTTTTGGTTGTTTGTTGGGTTTAAGGGCGCCCTCATTTTTGCAAGGTGCGCCTGCTGCTTCGGGGACCTACAGGAGATTCTCTGGCTGGCTGGAGCGGCATTTAATAACCAAAGTAAAATACGATGCTGAAGTTAGCTCCTTATTCACATTGTCACTTCCACCTTAAATGCTGCTCAGCAGGCTGCAATACATATAGGGGGTGTAGTTCAGCAAGGCTTACATCCAGGAAATCTGCTTCGGACATAAAGAACGTTTTAAATCTGTATATGGTGATGATCTCTGAATGGCATTCTTTTACAAAAAAATGAAAAAATCGACAGTTGTGGTGTTGACCAGAGGGGGACCATAGTGTATGTGAGAGGACATGTATGAGGAAAAGTGGTGTATGTGTGAACTTTTTATGGCTTTTGTTTTAACAGGAAACTGAGTAAATGTCAGAAGAAAAAAAATCAGTTTTTATATCCACCTTATGTGTCAAGTGAGAGTGAGATGCATGTGGCAATGGCAAAGCTAAAATTACAGACATCTAAAACAAAATAGTGATAATTAGCTGAAGTGAAGTACTGTTGGCCTTATTATGGGTAGGAAAATCCTGACATAAAAGTACTAAATTTGGTTCAGACGCCAACACTACAGGATGTTGCTGCAAAAAACATTGAATCAGTTGCAGACCAAGTAAGCAGTAAGCCTAAAGCAGAAACCCGGGTTTAAATAGTCAAAGCAGGTCATCATACGAGCATCAATGCGGTGTGCCATCAAAGGCATAAAAACAAATTGGAGATGGAATTTTGGTCAAAACATGCAAGAAATCATTCTACCAGTGACGACACACGGACAGTAAAATATGGAAGATTTTAAGCTCAAATATTCAAATGGAAATTCAATTTGATATTACAATTCTATGTGCAAAGTGGCGATGTAATCCTTAGTTGACTATTTTGAATTAAAAAAAATATAGAATAACAATTCACTGAAATGTCTGCACATTTATTCAAACGGAAATTCAATGTCCAAAGAAAAACAGCAGCCCTCTCAGTGACAAACACGCCAGTATTGCTGCGACTCTCGCACCAACCGGCAAGACCGATGCGCCTCCTTGCCACAAGGTGGCGGCAAAGGGCGTGAAACGCCGCCGACCTCCCGACAGGGACCGACGAGGAGACGAGGAGCCGGGGAACGAGGAACTCTCGGTTCACTGGCGACTGCGCGGCAGCTTTTAGCCGCTTTTTAAACCGAAGGACGACGTTGATTTAATTGCGTTCGACTTTCATGGCGGCCGCACGAGATAAGGTTTGGCGTCCGCGGTTATCTCTGCCACACGTTTACCTAGAAGACCGCCCGACTCCATTACATTTTTACATTTACAGTATTTATCAGACGCCCTTATCCAGAGCGACTTACAATCAGTATTTTACAGGGACAGTCTCCCTGGAGCAACTTAAGGTTAAGTGTCTTGCTCAGGGACACAATGGTAGTAAGTGGGATTTGAACCCGGGTCTTCTGGTTCACAGGCGAGTGTCTTACCCACTAGGCTACTCCACGTAACACTTCATGCGCTCTGCGGAACTACAACTGGCGACAGTTGTGGGTTTTTTAACACCGTTAAGCACATTAAGCATGTGCAAGTCAACATATACATCATTTTTTACCTTCGTGCAGAATTGTGCTACGTCGCTGTTTTCATAAACCATTTCTTCAAAAAAAAATTGTTGTTGAGTGATCACTGTTTTTTTTTTCTACTTGGTCGGTTTGATTAGTTTAGATGTTTTTTTTGTTTTTTTTTTTATTCCCCATCAATGTTTCAAGGTGTCTGATGGCGTGTTTATCCCGAAGGAAGAAAGTGAATTTATTCACACCGTCCTGGATGAACTTGATGCTTATCACGAACGAAACAATGAGAAAAGGTACATTTTACACAATAATAGACAGCCTCCCGTTTCTAAACGATTTCCAAAAATTGTCAATTGACCCATACAAGAAATGAAGAGTACGCTACTGTTGAAGTTAAGTACTGAAGTTGAATTTTATTCAGATTATGTAGGATAGGTTTTGTACTTGTTTCGGCATTTTTAGTGGGTGTGACGTCATCTTTTTTATAAAGAGGCTTCTGAAATTCTGCGAAATACTTAATTTTAATCAATTATTATAGTGCCCTGTGAAGATTCTTACAGTTGTAAGCAGTATTTTAAGTTTTGACAACATTCAGTGCATCATATCAGAGGAAAATAACTGTAGTAAAAACGAATCAAACTTAAACCCTGACTTAAAGGTCCCCTGACATAAAATTATGTATTAGTGGTCCCCCTACTGTACTGAATCTGAAGTCTTTTTCCGAAATTCAGCCTTGGTGCAGAATTACAGCCACTTTAACCAGTCCCACAATCAGATTTACCCAGGACGTGACATTTGGGTGACTGTAGCTTTAGATGATAAAGAGGAGACCTATAGAAGGTGAGGGGCTTTTTGTGGCATCATGACATCATGAACACCATTTACCAACCACAATGTTTTGCATGAAGCAGAATGACCAAAGCACTCTTTACACCTATCGCTCTTTCTAGCCGCTGCAGGACCATAGACAGGCTAGGGGAATTCGTAAAAATGTTAAATAATCTCACAAAGTGAAATTTACATGTCAGTGGACCTTTATTGAAACATGCTCTTGGGTTTATGTTCTGTTTTTCTCTATTTCATCTGAGCCACTGACTGGGGATGTATTAAATCTATTATTTTTTACATTTATTATAACATGACATTTGTTCTAATTATGTCCAACCTCATATTATGGCATAGCTGGAATAATCCCTGTGCTCTTCTACTCTTTCAGCGTTCTCGTCTTCCCACCTTTCCCAAGTCGACTTCGCTTCTTGATTCACAGAACCTTGGAGAAAACCCCCGACCTCGCCACATTTTCTGTCGGGGAGTTGTGGCGTCGCAGGGTGGTGGTCTGTTACTCTCATCTCAGGTGCTGCCCCAGAATCGTGTCCATTGTCCAATACTAGAACATGTTTCACATTCCCTCATTTGTTTCTTCAGGATGCCGACAGAGGAGGAGAGTGATACAGATGGCAGTTCATGCGAGCAGCAAAACCATCAGAGGAAAAGTCAAACGAACAGTAGGCGGGGATTCACAGCAGAACCGGGGCACAAACGTGGCCGAGGCGCCAGACGACCAGACAAAGCCATCTATGTCCCTCGGGCTTTGAAGGAAAGAGACTCTCATATCTCTGCACTACAACACCAGTCACAATCCAGCTTCTCTGTTAGCAGGCTAAGCCTTAGTTCCTCCAAGGAGACCTCATTGGACACTGCAGAGTGGTCTGCAATCATCCAGGATCCAGGGGTGAGCCACACTGAGGAATCACAACGAGGACCAGAGGTGTTTAGGCAGGTTTCCAGCACGGAGACCGAACAGTGGCCCCCTATGCCTCTACTGGAACAGACAGTGTCTTACTTCGTAGCAATGAGCATGGAGGACCAGACGGAGGAAGGTGCCAGTAGCAGCGATGGTCCTGCCAGTCTTCCCAAGCAATCAGCCAGCAGAGAGTGGGACGGTGAAGACTTTACTCAAGAGGTACACATTGCTCCAAACATTTATTCACCATTGGTAGCATGGTTTGGGGTTAATGGACTAAATAGATCTTTCTGGATTATTAATTTCTTCGTTAGATCCTCGCAAACCTAATAGAAGTGGATGTGACCATTGAGCATGCCCGAAACAATTACTCCACGTTTGAAAACGTCTGGATAAACTATGAAGATTTTGCACACGTTATTGAGATCTACAACTTCCCGGCCATCTTCAAAACGGAGGACCTGGTGGACGCGTTCGCCGAGTTCAGGTGAGAGAATGTCCAATGTGTGAATCAGAGTTGTGTTAACTAGATCTGTCTGTCTGTGACTGATCACCTTTTGTCTGTTGGACAGTGAAGGAGGGATGAAAATTAAGTGGGTGGATAACACTCATGCCCTTGGCGTGTTTTCGTGTAAAACAGCAGGTAATAACATATGTTTCTCACTCGCTGATGTCTAAATTAGCCTAATATCATGTCACCTGTATATATGCATACATAATTTGTAGGGTTGATTAAAAAGTCTGTTATTTGTGCAAACAATCAATTAATAATTCAAATAAATAATCACAGTTAATGGTTATTAATTCTTAAGACTAAATCTTGCTATGAAAAATTTTAACTACATTTACAGCATTTATCAGACGCCCTTATCCAGACTTACAATCAGTAGGTACAGGGACAGTCCCCTCCTGGAGCAACTTAGGGTTAAGTGTCTTGCTCAGGGACACGATGGTAGTAAGTGGGATTTGAACCTGGGTCTTCTGGTTCATAGGCGAGTGTGTTACCCACTAGGCTACTACCACCCAGCATTTATTTTTTTAAAACAATATTTTTATTTTATTTATTTTTTCTCCACTCAGCTTCACATGCCCTCTCCATCCAGCACCCTCTGTTGAATACACGTGCCTTGTCTAAAGGAAGCAAGAAGGCCAAGGCCAAGGCCTTTAGACATTCAGGTATGGAACTTAGCTCATGTTCCTCATCTTGGACCCGCATAGTCATTGAATGATTTATTATACGACCAGGCACTTTATTCCTCATTATATGATACTGCTCGACCTTGTTAACATCAGAGTCATATGTTCTCTTCCATCAGAGTTCATTCAGCCAGTGAAGGAGCGTCCACGCACAGACACTGCAGTGGCCCGTAGAATGGTGACCAGGGCCTTGGGGATGCAGAGGGGTGGCCTGCGGGGCAAACGCAGCTGACCACTGGTTCTTTAAAATAAAGGTTCCAGTTGCGCCGATGAGCAGATATGCAAATGATGTTAATTGCTGATACTAACATGGCAGTGTAGTTCTTGCAATGTTGGAGAAAATGGCCATCATTTTCGAACTTTCAGCCTCTTCTGGCATGCCTGACACATCTGTGACTGGCGTGGTCACTCACATCTGACTCCACACCTCTTACCTGTACAGTATTTCTGAATGCCGTCCATGATTTGTGGCAACCTTACTGCACACCTCGAGTCTGGCAGGAAAAACTACAGACCAGAGCCCTGTTTGAAATGTTTTTATCTGAAATTGTACTTTTTACACTAATTAGAGGCCAGACAGCCAACCAGCATTTGCTAGCAGTTGACCGGGAAAATTAACACACAGTTGTTTTTGTTTACATTCATATTACATTATATCCCTATAATGGGATGAGGAAAGTGTTTGCTTATGATTGGTCAGCGAGGAGCAAATCTATGTATTGCGTTGTAGTGGTAAACTGTTCTGTCCACTCGTTGCTGGCCAAAGATTCAGCAATGAACTGTTGGGCACACAGCGTATTCACTTTTACAATATATCATTTTAATATATGTAACTTTTTTTAATAGTACATTCTCCCCTGGGTTTTAGAAACTATAACACTGGATCAACATCATGTTGCATGTCTGATCTTTGTATTTATGTAATTAATATATGTTTTGTTTTTTCGTTTTTTATGTTCACTGATCTACCGTAATTGCATTTTGTTTTGGTTGTATAACTTATTTGTGTTCTTATGAACCAAATAAAAGTGTTATTTTGCAGGTATTTCAATGTGGAATGTGGAAGCGAGAAATCATTGATTATATGATTTTATTCTGTTATTTTATCTGTTAGAACATAACATAATAAAAAAAAAAAAAGCCAATTCCAGAAGTCAACTGACATGAGGCTGTTAAGTGCAATGAAAATGTTCAAAAGGAATTTACCTATTTATTTTATGATTAATATGTATTAGTTAATTTTTTTGGACAAATTGCTCTATTTTATTCCCTAATATCTACTGTGTTGAATTTTTTTACACTGAAGTGCAATTATGTCTATTGTGTTATATTCAATGAAGATCCATGAAATTTTCCCCAGCCCTTGTAATTGTTCCTGGATGAAGTCTGTGTGGTCCTTCCGTCATGCAAGAGCAGCGATAATTTAATTGTATGACATTCCAAAATGCAAATAAATCTTGATTAGCTCATCAATCTCCATCATGAGGTGTGTGTTTTAAATTTATAGAGACTAGGATCATATGAATTTAGAGTAAATTATTTTAAATAAGTTGTGCATGCAGGATAATCTTTTCCAATTTATGGTACTAACACATATTAGTCAGATTTGTGAACAAGATTTGAGAGTAATGGGTCTTTTGTGCACGTAGAAAATGTTTTGGATTTTTGAGTTGAGCTCATGAAAAATGGGAGGAAAAACAAAAGTGTTGTATTTATATTCTTGTTCAGTGTAAACGGTAAAGCATGAAGGCCCTTTTATGAGCCTTACTCCAGGCCATGCATTGCATCATCTGTGTGTGTGACCTTAGATGCACAAAGGTCTACAAAATGATCAATTCATATTACAATTCAATAACTACCATTTACAAATTGTATAACCAGTCCCTCCAGGAATTTGCAATCACAACAATTCAATTGTCCCAATCCGTCCCCTGTCATGGCTGCCTACTGCTCAACAAGGGTTAAAAGCGGAGGACACATTTCGTTGTGTGCACGTGTTGTGAGACAATGACAATCACTTCACTTTCACTTGTTAGGCCTTGCTGGGCCCTGCTAGTCTTATCTTGGTTCTCCCGCAATTCCTGGGCCTCTTGAGGCCCTGGTCGCCCACCAGCCTCTACAGAGTTTCTTTATATTTCACTGGACATCTGCAAGTGTGTTGGGTGGAGCTTACTGCAAGTTCACAAATTCTGCTTGATTCTTTTTTATTTCACAATACACATTACTCAACGTGTCCACACAATATACCACAACCATTCAACTGGTTATGGGCACCCCCTTAAAACGGAGGGTACTAGTTTCATGTACACCCTACACTATATACCAAATTCACTGTAAAGAGTTTACCCGTAAACGTCTACAGGTATTGAAAGAAAAAAAACACATGAGTTCCCTGACTGATATCAATAAGTTATTTGGCATGCTTGATGTCTATGAAAAAAAAAAAAAAAACAATATAACTAGACTGGAGCGTTATTTGCCCTTATCCACATGTTACAGAGACCATGAATATAATATTTATTGAAAGTATCGGAGCTAAGCACTCTGATATAAATACTCATATTGCTATGTACTGAAAATGCGCTCAGAGGTCAACAGAAGAAGGATGTTCTGCATCCAGCACCATTTTTAATCACTGAAACCAGCAGAGGAGTGCAAAAGAAGGAAAGCCAGCACCTGAGCTCAGCTGATGTACGCACATCTGCCTTTGTTAAAATAGAGATCAGCTATTAGCACCCAGATCATAAGGCAAGAAGGCTTTTTTTTGTCCTAATCATCACCGCTCAGATCATCGTAACCAGTCCCACTAGTGGTTGGCCATACTTGCAATCTCATTATTCAAAGGACTCCCTTTTCCGTCTTCTCAGCTGTCGCCGGTCTCCTCTACCTGTACGACAGCTGGTTTGTCATCAGTCCAGGGAAAGTGTCGATTGTGTCAGAGCTCAGTGAACCGCCTGTTGAAGAGGAGAAGACACAAGGAACATGAAAGAAACTTGTCCACGTGTCCTGACACAGGAGAATAAAACGTTCTCCACATTCTTTCCCCTCATTACACGACATCTGCTCACCTATATGGCAGTTGTAAGTCCATATCCGGGACCCATCATAACGGCATTTACACTTCATGACATTATTGGTGTAATCGGACTCGGCCACCTCGTAGTTTGGATTGATGACCACCTGTTGGACAGATGCACATTGGCATATGTAAAGTAAGCATATTGCATGAACCTGGTTTTAAGCCAGTTCAGAAAGACGCGGAATACCGAACGTCACCTGAAAGATGTAGTCTCCTGGTTTTACATCTGTTATGTCTATCCACTGGCAGTCAATGTCATGTCTGTATGTGTCCGAGCAACCAACAGTGATTCCCTGTGCTCCAAAGTTAGCGCAAGCGTATCTTTTTTCTATACCTGTAGACACAAGTAAAACCCTAAGAAAAGTAAACATGGCCATGTTTAGGCTCCTGGGAACCTCACTGTCCGCAGATTCTGAGCGATGTTACCTTCATCACACTCCGTGTCCTCCAGACAGAAGCTCGCCTTGTGTCCCTCTGCGACTTTGGTGCCGTTGAGACTCATCAAGTCATAGTGAGTGAAGACCTCCATGCTGTGATAATGTCTGAGTAGCGGAGAAACATAAATCATACATTTTATAAGCTGTCTTATAAAACACCAACCAAATATGAACCGGCTACTTATTCCTAATTACTTCTTAGTAGAACTACACTGAGAATATAAAGAATAATAACTTGCATTCAAACACACAGCACATAGTGTTAATACAGCCAGAGACACCTGGCCAGAACCACCATGTTCTAGAACAAAACTCCCAGCATCAACACCAGGTTGTGCATTGGCAAGAGTCTGATGATTATGGTGTAATATTGTATTACTGCAATCAAATTCTTATTACTTAATTGTTGGAAGCATAAATATAGAAATCATATAGACAAATGAAGGGTAAAAAAAAAAGTCAAATTACTATAGGTCATACAAGTTATTGCTTTAAATGTTCTTATTAAGCCACTAGTACACAATTCAATAAGTACAATATTGTGTTTGAAATTTTATACAGTTTCACGAAATGAAAGTTTCTAATTTTTTTCAAACTTTTTATTGAACATGAAACAAAAGAAAGGTTGAAGCAATGTGAGGCATTCGTGCCAAACCTGTGGCATTCGTGCCAAATCCAGGAGTGGTGACCAGACTTGGGCCGGAAGTCAGACTGGCCGTTGTTGTGGATCTGGGAGGAGAAGCGCAGCAAGCGGCGGTAGGAGCTGCTGTCGCGGGCGTTGGCTGTGCTGGAGAGGCAATTCTCCTCGTGTGCACACTGCAGGGCATACATGGGCCGGTCCTCTAGGTACGTGGTCTGCTCCACCAGCTGAGCATTCAGTACCAGGTCAGGGGCCGCTGATGGGGAGAAGACGTAGGTGAGTGCATTTAAACTACACTGACCACAGACCTTTGCACACCACCATCACAGAAGGGTGCAATTGTTGCAATCACTGTCCTTTCATCCCGCAGACCACATACATTTGAAAGTGAAAAAGTAATGTGCCTTCTGTATTTTACTCATCACCCTTAGTGAGCGGTGTGCGGGGAGCAGTGTGTCGGGAGGGTACCTTCCTCAAGGGGACCTCAGTGGCACCTTCTCAGTTCGGGATTTGAACCCACAAGTCACCGGGCGCCTGTCATGGCTGCCCACTGCTCACCAAGGGTGATGGGTTAAAAGCAGAGGACACATTTTGTTGTGTCACTATGTGCTGTGCTGCAGTGTTTCACAATGACAATCACTTCACTTTCTCACTTTCACAACTATTTGTTACTAGTTATGTCATGTACAGAGTGGGCCATTTATATGGGGATTGGTTGGTGACATTGAGCACATTTTATAAGTGGTGAGAAACTTGTAAATTACCCATGAAAGAATAAAGTTACGTTAAAACCACACAATTGTTTTTCTTGTGAAATTACCAATAAATTTGATGTGTCACATGACCCTCTTCCTATTGATAAAAACAAAAGTTGGATCCAAGATGACCGACCTCAAAATGGCCACTATGGTCACCACCCATCTTGAAAAGTTTGCCCCCCTCAAATATACTAATGTGCCACAAACAGGACGTCAATATCACCAACCATTCCCAATTTTATTAAGGTGTATCCATATAAATGGCCCACCCTGTACATCTGTATTTTGTGTTTGGTCTACTTTGTCCCTTTTTCTGCCTTATACTGTATTCTAATTTTGCATCTTTAGCTGTCTCTCATTTATATTTTATGTCACGTGTTAATATTTTGATCATATTGCTCTTCATTTCATGTTGTCCGTCATTTCATTTAAGTAATGAAAGCACAAGCTATAGGCTCAGTTCATACTGTCTCTGTTTCCTGTTGCTGTTTTGCTTCCACTTTTCTTGACTTGTAATAAAGCAGTGCCTTACTCTCTGTGCATGAGACTCCAGCAGCAAATCGGCCCCCGCCCTTAGGGCAGCTGATGTGCTTGCCGTGGTGAAGACACTGAGGGAGGGACATCTCGGTGCCCGAGCAGCGTACGCCACTCATCACCACATCATCAGCACTGGCATCGCCCTGCCAGTACCATGTCTCCTGCAAGCACAAGGGGAGAGCGGGCGTGTGGGCACCATAGAGGCATTAATGCGTCTTATGCAACAGCAGCAGAGGTGAACAC
This sequence comes from Denticeps clupeoides, assembly GCF_900700375.1. NCBI lineage: Eukaryota > Metazoa > Chordata > Actinopteri > Clupeiformes > Denticipitidae > Denticeps > Denticeps clupeoides. The sequence goes on from NC_041709.1 coordinate 2,336,490, forward strand.
AGGGGCACAGTGGTTAGTGACATGGTTAGTCTCACACCTCCAAGCTTGTGAATTCGAATCCAGACCCAGACCTTGTTTGCGTGTTTGTGTTTGCGTTTGCGCGTTCTCTCTGTGTTTCCCCTGGGTTCTCTGGTTTCCTCCCATCATCTAAATGCATGTAAACTGGCCAGAAATATCATGAATTATGCTTTTTTTTAATTAGCATTTACCAGACGCCCTTATCCAGAGCGACTTACAACCAGTAGTTACAGGGACAGTCCCCCCCCCTGGAGACACTCAGGGTTAAGTGTCTTGCTCAGGGACACGATGGAAGTAAGTGGGGTTTCAACCTGGGTCTTCTGGTTCATAGACGAGTGTGTTACCCACTAGGCTACTACCACCCTCATGTACACTATGAACACCAGCTGGATTGGCAACTTAATTTACAGTTAATGTAAGTGTGTGAGTAAATGGTGTGTGTGTATTTGTCACCGGATGGGCTCCGGCAAAGTAACATTTCCATTCAAATTTATGGCATTTACCAGACACCCTTATCCATAGCAACATGGAATCAGTAGTTACAGGCATAGTCCCTGTGGAGACTCTAAGCGTTAAGTGTCTTGCTCAGAGACACAAGTTGGGTTTGAACCTGGGACTTTGTGGCCTGGGAGTTACTAACACCCAAGTAATAGGACTAAGTGGTGAAGGACAGTGAGCTACACAGCAAAGCACAAGCTGTTTTTACATTACAAGACCACAAGAGGTCACTATCTGGTGAGGAAGACCACAGTACATTTACATTTACATTTACATTTACATTTACATTTACAGCATTTACCAGACGCCCTTATCCAGAGCGACTTACAACCAGTAGTTACAGGGACACTCCCCCTGGAGACACTTAGGGTTAAGTGTCTTGCTCAGGGACACAATGGTAGTAAGTGGGATTTGAACCTGGGTCTTCTGGTTCGTAGGCGAGTGTGTTACCCACTAGGCCACTACCCACCCTAGTATGTTCAGCACTGTCAGGAGACAAGTTTAAAATATTTTGTACAGGGTAGGAATTATTACTACAGAACCGATTTTTTCACAGCTCCACCTCCCCAAAATGTGCCTCCTTGCCTGCCTCATGGCCATCAGTCATTATTAAGACTGTCTTGAAAGCAATGAGGAATTTTTCCAGTAGTGTTGGCCCCCAGGACCTCTTGTCTCCAGGAAACATGGGAGCTTTAACTCTTTATGAGCGTGGCAGCGTCTGTATGTGCTTATGTAAGCATGTAAACGCGTGTACGCGCGCGGGAACAGCATGTTCCACCACAAGCCGACCTCTGGCCACCGCGTGTTGTCTGCGTCTCCATGGAGCTGAGTCAGACAGATCCCCCTACCCCCCCCGTACGTTGTGAGTTAAGAGCCCCCAGACCAGCCCGTCACCGTGTGATGCTGCTGGAACACTCCGTCCAGGGACTGAGGGGGCAGGAAGCGCGCGGGGCGAGCTCCGCGTCAACACTTCCGTTTGCCTGGAGAAGCGCTTACAAGTGTGGAGGGCAGAGAGACGGAGACACGGGAGTCTGGAAAGAGGCCGGGATAAAGGCTGCATAGTGTGCGGCTGCACGTGGGCCCTAGTATGAGAACTTAGCTGCCTGTTTAATACTAATTTCCCCCGTTTAATAGACATTTTTTCCCCCAGTTTAGGCTGTTTTCCCAACTATCATGAGTAACGGGGAATTCAGATGCTGTTTCTTGTAAAAGCACTTTAGTCAATTCTAGTTGCCACTCATAAAATGTGCTATCTGGCCATTTCTTCCATACCATAGTTCAACGGCTTCAGAAAAACCAGAAAACACCACAAAATACCATGGTAAAAGAGCGGGGGGAACAAAACCTACTGTTTATACTGTATGACTGCATAATTAATAGATAAAAAAGTTAGGTATATAGTTTACCTTTGCAGCCTTGATCCCTGCTGATATTTGGTAGAATTTATATTATGCTATGCATCAGCTGACCATGACGTATGGACCCCCGACTTTACATCCGACGCCATTACAGCTTTAAAAGGGTTATAAGTGCCGTTTTACTGGAATGGGGGGGGGGGGGTGTTGCTGCTCACTCAGACCCCGCGGTGGCTAATGCTGGTTCTGACACGTGGCGACCACAGTAAACGCGGCCAGCAGTGAATCTCCTGAACCAATGAACTGGTCTTGATGTTCCAGGCAGGCCATGTGGTGGTCGTTGTAGCAGAGGGGCATTACCTGGAAGGCATGGCTGGCGAAGCCCATGCCAAGCTGTCTGCACACCACCATGGCCTCCATGACGCCCCAGCTTTCGCTGCACACCGTGCCCCACACTGTGGAGCCGTTCCTGTCGACAAGGACCTCGACGCGACCCTCATATGGGTTCCGGCCCCCGCTCAGACGGAGCTAGAGTAAAAAAAATGAACAAAGCGACTGAAATCGGCCTGACTCAGAGTCTGCAACATCTAAGGCTGACCACGTTCGATAAGGAAGCAGAACACGGCTAGTTCTTTCATCTACAGTCAGTCTGAGCTGGAAGTGCTTATCTAACGTCGCCGGGAACCCGGCATCAAGTGAAAGCCGCCTTTACATGTGTTTACAATCGACTCACCCGGTTCTGGAAGCCCATGGCGGGAACGTTGCACTTCACAGCAGCGTCCTCTTCATGGCTGCAGCCCAGAGCCTCATGGTTAAAGCGACACTCGGTGAGGGACTTCTCAAAGCCAGAGCACTGCACCTCGTTCATGTGGACAGGACCCATTCCTGGACAAAGCACACGGCTTTCATCAGTGTCCCTTTGTCTGTGTGATGGTACGTTCATTTGAAAGCCTGGTTTGGGATCATTTATCAGGGATTTTATGTAACTTTTAACTTAAATCTTTACATCTTAATATAATCTTAATATGACATAATTGACATAAAGAATCATAAACACACTGGTTAATTCGCAAAATAACCCAACTGGCATGCAATTTGTTCATTTTTTTAACATGTTTTTTTTTTTGTGGAAAGATAGCTACTCTTTCAGCATGTTTCTATAGTTACGTGAATGGCCACGGAATAGAATTATTACTAAATTATTTCAGATTGGTAATTTAACATGAATGCAATGTTAAATTCGAATGTAACAGCCAATCAGACTCAAGTACTAATGCAGACCATTCAATTTGATTCAAAATATGTCTCACTGCATAAATGCTGTTGTACGTCACCACAGTGAACTTTTGAGGTGTTATTATTCATAACAGAGACGAATTCATAACATGAACATTTGTGTTATATTATTAGATTAACACTGTAGGATAGTGTGTCCATCTCGTGTTTTGTCAGAGACTGGAACCTTCGCGTGTGAACAGATATAGATTTCTTCCATGGACATAACAGAATATCTGCATTCCCAACATTTGGTTAGCAGATGTCACACAAAAGGAGCTGCCCAGTCTGCTGGTTCAAGAGTTTCCATGTTTTTCTTTCCTATTTGATCCCAGGGTCTGAAGGAAGGTGTTTTAAGTCGGCGTGTGCTGACAGGTGGTGGTTGTAATTGCTGAGGTTGGTAGATCTGGGCAATTCTATAGCAGGGTGTCCGTTGGGACCACCAGCCCGTCATAACATCGGTGTCTGTGGCCGTCTTAACACTCACATGCTTCCATTTTAAAGCATTTATTTGGAGCAAGTACATCTTAAAAAAAATTTAAATGAAAACCTTGTCCAAGTCTGCCACCGGAAAGGGCCTCCTTGGCACTGCCGTAGCCCAACTCTCTGCAGACTACCGTGGCCGACTGGAGGTCCCAGTTGTCATCGCAGACAGTCCCCCACTCGCCATTCTTCAACACTTCCACTCTTCCTTCACCGATGTTCCCTCCTCCCCTCAGACGCACCAGGGGTTGCTGTAACATGGAGATGACAGACAAGCCAACCGTGAGCCCAGTGGCACAGGCCGACAAATTCCTGCTGTTAGCTAAATCATCTGCTGATGATCATCACACTTGGCGAGCCTGTCTCCACGTTATCATCGAGGGATGCCTGTAAGACCTCCCCGTCTCAGCCTCACAGTGTAAACCTCCAGGGCCGAGAACCCCAAAGTCAAAGCGCCTGTTTATTCAGCATGGGGGCTTGTCTAAGTGAACTCATCCATTCCTGTGGACTCATTCCAGTCTGCAGTCCAGATCGGGCCACTGGACAGCATCAGCATGCATTCACAGCCTGGTGCAGGAAGAAGGAATCTTCACATGTTACATAACACAAGTGGTTGGATTGTTGAGGCCCTGTTTGTCTTTGTGACTGCTTACGCACAAGTGTGAGAGGTGTGTGTAGTGTGACTGAAAAAAGTCTGAGTTGATCACACATGCGTTACACATATTACCTACAGCAGCATATATTATTTCAAACAGGAATTGTTGTGCTATGCCATCTAGGATGGTAGAGAGAAGGCGCCATTATTGTGCTCCTGTGAAGAGTTAATGTAGTGACGTGCTGGAGAATTCACATGCTGAAACTCAAAAGAGGCCCGTTTACTGAGTTAAAGAAGAGTGGGAACAACCATTTCAGTCCAGTAGCCGCTTATCCGATTGACCCGCCCGCATCTGTTTGTGATGGAGCGTTCCTGGCCTTTCACGCTGGCAGGAACTGACATCACAGCAGATCCCATGAAATCTTTTGATGAGTCAACAGAGGATTTTTCATGTAGCTCAATATCAGCGTCTATCAACAATGCAGCAATGCATCGTTCACTACACGAACTTTGTAGGGTGCTACTGAGAACGCTGTAAGTCATTTCCAAGGTAATGTGATCTTCCATAGGAAGGTCTGATGGAGAATAAGGAGGAATAATATTCTTAGGAATAAAGATGGGAATATCCAACTGAGCTCTAGAGTCTTACCTCAGGCCTGTAAGCCTTGCTGTAACCGGCTGAATGCGACGGTGCAAAAGCGCGCCCCGGCACACAGCTCACCACCACAGGCATGCCCTTCATGCAGGGGGGGTTGGCCTTCATCTCCAGGGCACGTCCCATCCTGCAGCCAGACAGGTCGGCCTCGTTTCCGGTGCAGTTCACCGAATAGCCGAAGTAGCTGATTTTGCGCCTCCGGGTCAGCAGTCTGTAAAAGGAGACGCAGAAACGGGATGAGGGACCCTGCTGAGAAAGTATTTTAAAATCGAATTTCCCACTGTGGTTAAAGTAAACAAAGATTAGTTGCATGGCAGGCCCTGGTGCGGATACCGTAAATCTCGAAGTACAGTAGTTCAAAATGGCAGAAAAGCTCCCACGTATCCTTCTTCATTAGTCAAGTGGATGTTCCAGTTCAGAAAAGGGCCAGGAAGTCAATTGCATGCAGATTTAGATTCTTGCAGTGGATAAGACCATTTTATGAGGACAGAATGTTCCGCAACTGCGGGCAGCAGCTGGAGGTGGCGCATCACGCGTTTCTCAAGGAGCAATGTTTTCATACTGACATCGCTATTTTTACGTGAGTTTAACGCGACCTTGCATAGTACAAGGATGAGAGGGTTTGCTTCTCTGTATCAGTTTAAATAGTGGACTGGCATGTATTTACCCTGCTGTGGCTTTCATTTTCACAATGTAAAATGTACACTGATCTACTACCATAAAAGCAGTGGTGTATAACGATACGCTCATGGCAGTGACACGATAGTGATTTGATATGTTATTAACAATGTTATTACGATGTCTGTTCTAAAATACCACGACATTACTATGGGTTCCAAAAGGATTTTTTTTTTCAATATTTCAATAGAAACAGACCCCCAGACCTTGAGAGTCGGTAAAGGCGAAGTCTTTATTTTAATCCTAACTCGAAATTTTGTATGTATAGCAAAATGTCTTCTGGTTTGAGAAGAGTCACCTAGGCTGAAAGAGGTGCATTATACTTCAGGGGTCAGGGGTCAGGTTGCTAGGAGACCAGGTTCATGCTGAATTCCTTGCTGTCTGTTTCCTTATCTGTTCTCATAAGATAGTAAACGCTGCTACACAGAAATATATAAGCGGTTAATTAACCGGCTGGTTGGTGGGTGAACATTCTTTATATATTTCTATGGCAACCAGCATTTACCAATAAATTAAGAGTCATACTTCAAAGGAAAAAAAATTGTTGCTTTTCATTAACTCAAAGGGCGCCACCATTAATCTCATGGCTGCAAGGAATCAAATTTCAATTTCACATCCGCACCTAAAAAGCGTTCAATGTTGACTGAGCAAATGCACGAGCACTTTGCTTACTTGTATGGCCTGGAGTTATATCCCTTCTCCCCAGGGAAGCCGTACATTCCACAAACGACCCGGGCGTTCATCTGTGTCCACTCCTCATCGCAGATCTGCCTCCATTTCCCCCCGTCCTTCACCTCCAAAAAGCCCTCTGTGACGGGGACACGTTTGCGCTGGGAATAGATGGCGCGGATTCGTACATCCTCCACCTGAAGATTTACGGACTTTAGAAACAAAAACATGAACATGAACATGAATTCACCTCTCTTGTCCTCCCCTGCCAAACATACATCACTAATGTATGGCGATTACATTATCATAAGCCATTATCACATGCTGAGCTTGAAAAATTGACTTTATTATTAATTTTTACATCAAAGGGTTAAAGAAATCTTCTCAATACCAAGAAAGTGTGTGTTTACCCTTGCATTCCAGCTGCATGCACCCAAAAAATCCATACTACACAGGTCATCATCTTTTGGAAACCATGTGATATTAACAATTCTGATATTGTATGACAAGGCATGGTGATCACAGAGATTATCATTATGATCAGTTTTAGCTTGTGGAAGCTCTGTAGGAAATGATAATTTGATAAGTCACTTCATCACTGTTAAAATGAGGGACATGTTTATTAAAAGTCTGAATAATTGTGCTTAGAGCAGTTCACAACCCCTCTGGATCAAATAAGATCTTCCTATCCCTGAATATGATGGAAACTTGGGCTCTTTAATCCTGAGGATATGAGATATTTCAGAACCCCAATTATAAATCTCTCACTTCTCTGCTCGCAATCCAACCAGCCCACAAGCCCAAAACTACATTCTTGGCTGGGCTATCAGGAGGAGAACATTCTGGGCCAGGCCAAAAGCAGTAATGCTGACCTACGTGGTTTTCAGCCTGTCGGGAACAAGCTCCGGGCCTATACACAACGTTGGGACAACTGAAACATTAGCCTTTAATAGAAGGGGTTGGGTTTTCCTTTCGATGGCATCAGCTCCGAGGAATGTTCAGATTCCAACTGCAGTCAGAAGGGAACAGTGCAGCTATAGTCGCAGTGTTTTTCTGACTCTTCAATCAACCACTCTGACTACCACCCAGTGGGGGGGAGGAGGCTGAAGGCTCAATCCAGCCCTTGTGATGCAGAACAGCATGACTCTGAGCTTTCCGTCAGGGCAGAGTGGGGGATTTGGTGGGGCTCCTGAGCACTCAAGGTGCAAAGTGGGCCGGATTCTGTGCAATGTAAATATGTACGTGAGGGGAAAACGCGTGAGGAAGGTGGAACCTTAAATCAGCCCAAGGCTGTTTGCTTTGGCCAAGGAGTCCGGAGGAAACCACTGGGGCTCCACCTACAAGGTGAGAGTCACATGAGAGCCAGACGGCGTCTGAGGCAAACATCCAATTCCCACTTCACACCCAGACAACCAGGACAACACATCAGCGCTTGCCAAAGTGAACACGAGTTCCATCCCATCCTGCCAACCTGTTCTTCATAGTCAAGTGAGCGTAGGGTGGTAGTAGTCTAATGGGTAACACATTCGCCTGTGAACCAGAAGACCCAGGTTCAAATCCCACTTACTACCATTGTGTCCCTGAGCAAGACACTGAACCCTGAGTGTCTCCAGGGGGGAACTGTCCCTGTAACTACTGATTGTAAGTCGCTCTGGATAAGGGCGTCTGATAAATGCTCTAAAATGTAAATTCAGACCAGCCCTTTGCAGTTGCATGGTAAATACACACATTCACTCCAAATAGTGCTAATTTGACTTAATTGTAGTGTAGCTTAATTTAGTCATTTCAACAAACCACAGCATATTTGGACTGTGGACGCACCTGGAGGAGTCTCCAGGGTTTGTAGAAAGTGTCCAGACCAAAGTATGAACCACAGTTGCCTTCTTGCAAGTTTAACGGAATAAAGGATAGCAATCGAAAAGGCAGGTGCAGAAGGCTTATATGCGCACAGTAAGTCTAGTGAACCATAACCCCAACACAGCAAGCAAAACAGGCCAACTAGAGACTGGGAGACAACAAGAGGCAAAAAACACAAAACTTATCCACTAATATCTAACCATAATTCTGATATCTATATAAAGTCTGTGAATTCAACAAAGAGATTGTATTTTACATTTACATAATTTACCAGACACCCTTATCCAGAGCGACTTACAATCAGTAGTTACAGGGACAGTCGTCCCCTGGAGACACTCAGGGTTATGTGTCTTGCTCAGGGACACAGTGGTAGTAAGTGGGATTTGAACCTGGGTCTTCTGGTTCATAGGCGAGCGTGTTACCCGCCAGGCTACTACCACCACCACTGAATGTAGGGTGTGTCCTGCTCTAAGGGAGGCATAAAACATGGGATGACAAAAAAAACTGCCAAAAAGGGAGATGTTTATCTTTGTCTGATTGACAAAGCACTGACCCAAGCAACTTTTGAAATATTAGATTGACATATCTTCCAGAACCCTATATTTGTACAGCATATGGCCAGGCATGCAGAGACCTGCCCCATTGGGTAGTGCATTCCTTCATATTAACTGCTAGACAGGGTCAGAATACATTTTCAGGATGAAGAAACAATTGAACAAATGAACACTTCATTTGTCGATTGCCTTACATTACATTATTATGATGACATTACATTATGTAAAAGTTCCCCTACTATGAAATTATTTTTTTGCTTTTAAAAAGTTCTTTATGGTCCCCTAATACTATATCAAATGTCTCTTTCCAAAACTAAGCCTTGGTGCAGAAGTACAGCCACTTTTATTGAGTCACACCATAAGATTTCCCCAGGATGCGCCATTTCGGTGTGTGTAACTTAAAATCCAAATGAGGAGGAGAGAGGCGGGGCGAGGAGGAGAGCGGCCTATAGAAGTGGGCGGCCATTCACAGAAATGTCGTCATCAACGCTATTCACCAACCACAATATTGGTCCGTGAAGATACTTTTTTAGGGGATTATAGAATAGAATAAAAAATATAGAATACATACGAATTTCCCAATGTTTTAAGTGCAATTCGTCAACAAATTCCAGCTACCTAGAAGTTCTGTTCTTGTGTTCTGGGCCTTGGCTCTGATGAACGACAGCAGATTAACGCGATAGGAGCGGAATCGTGCTGGCTCATCCCCAGTGAGGTGCACTTCCAGTCTGCTTTCAGCATTTTTCATTTAACATCTGTGCTTCGGGGGGTGGGGGGGGGTCAGAAGATCCATTTGTTTTCGTAGACTTTGCTTCTTCACCCATGTAAGACTTGCTGACCGCATTATAATGGCAGTAGGAACCTGAGGAATGCCCGTCCACTCGGTGGCTGGGCACTGCAGGCCAGAGTGGCAGCTGTAGTGCCATTTTCTGGACCCAGACTGGCAGGCTGACACTGAGGGCGCCTTCATGCTTTCACAGACATAAGCTCCCTGTGTCTGTGAATGCTGGTGTGAATACGTCCAGAAGGAATTTGAGTCAGAAATGTGACTCAGCTTGTGGGTATGTCTGTTTTTTTTTTTTATCCACTCCGTTCCCACTATTTCATCCAGCTCGTGCTTCACGTTTGGCCAACACGTGGCCCCGCTTCACAACTCAGACCAGTGGGAAGCAGACAGACACTGGGTAAGATTGCTACAGCATCTGCTGGGAACTGGGAGGCTAGATGGACATGGGGGATGGGTGGACAGGGGGGGTCACCTGCCAGCTGGTGGTGCATCGCTTGCTTTTTAATGTTCCCTCTGGTGGGGATAAACACCAGAAGAATTCCTCATGACCAAACACGCAGAACCCCAACATAGGGTCAGCTCTCACGGGGCCTGGTTGTGCCTTTAAAAACACATCCAGGCACTGAACGTTCGTTCTAATTAGAAGCCATTCAGGCTGCTGTCGATGTGTGTCTGCAGCACATGGTACATTTTCACTACGTGACCCAGGGTGAGCGGCCCTTTACATGCCGGCAAGGTCAGTGTGGTCCTCTCCACGGGCCTGCCCTGACCCCTGCTCCAGTTTAACAATGGTCTGCTGAAGCCTTCGCAGCCATGTCAGACACGGGGCAATGGCATGAGGTTAAAAGTCCCAATGTGATCCCATTATTAATCCAGCGCATAACCTGCGGTTGTTTTGTCGGTTCCTCGTGGTCGAGCTCCACATTTGGTCTCAGCTCTGAGGCACCAGGCCATAGTTTCCATCCGAATCGTTCCCACGTGAAGAGGAACATCATGTCACTGATATTGAGTCACGCTCTTACCGAAATGTAAGCAGTGGCTATAAACCATGCAGGACCAGGGTTTATACAAACAAGTCGCACAGATCTTCATGGAACACATTTTCTGGTCTATGGGAATATTCCATTTTTTTAATACTTAGAGAGACCAAGAGGCCAACACTGAAACATGATAAACGTGATTAGTTTTTTGTTATTTAAGCAGCAAGTGCCAGTGAGAGTTGTATAGACTCACATGTTAAAATACACATAAATCACACATACAGTGAACAAACTCAGATTTAAACCATAATGCCATTTAACAATGTCATTTAACTGTAAATATAGAAAAATCAAATGCAATCCAACCTAATCCTAACCTAATTTCTTAAAGAGGCAGACTGTACATTACTACACAGCAGCTTTTATCTAAGCATTTACAGTAATCTACAACAACAAACAACATTTTGAACTATGAACGCTGAAACAGTTGGGTGTTGCCCTGTTAGAAACCCGGGAATGAAATACCAATTCATTTCTAAATGAATGGAAGAGAGCCCGGCTTGTGCTTTCTGCTTTTTGTAAGAGGCAGTCTGGTCGCCGGGCGGCGACATAAAAGCGTCCTGGTCAATCAGGGGAACTATTTCCAGGGTGGAGAGGTCTGCTCTGCTGCAATCACACCCTGCATACGGAATTAAACACAAACCTACAAATAAACCGAGGGAGAAGGAGCGTACACATAATAACCAATAGAAAATTGTCTAATTTGGGAGAGCATTTCATAGATTCTGACACAAAGGAGCATTAAAACCATTTCTACTATTTCGTCCATTAAAAAAGGCTACTCTGTAACACTCAGTTTTATCCCAGCTAATCCTATTTATTTTATGGTACAGCAGTTATTGTTTTTTTTTTTTTTTCATTTAATATACACACATATAATTTATATTCACGCAAGATATGTTTAACAAAAGCGTTTGGGTCCAATTGAATATAGTGTTGTGTATGTTGTTTATGCCAAATCTCCCAAAAATTAAGTTTCCCAATTATAAGGGTCTAATTTGTACACTGCCTGAAGTTAATATGATGCCATTTTCTTACCTGCAGGTTTTTCATTAAGAAGGAGAAATTAAAATAAATTAATCTGCCATGGGGCTTAAAATGAGGTGTCCCTAGTCTTGATCGGATGAGTGACAATACGTGTGTACTTACTCATCAACCGCATTTTTATATGTACACGTACACACACGCACACACCACTTCCTGGTTAACGGGTCAATCATTGCCCACATCCTCTTCCGACTTTGCAGACGTGTGGATATTTGCATTCTCCAGCCAGGAGGTGAGGATGAGGTGACTTTCCACACTGAACCATGAATGCGCCCCCAACCCCCCCACCCCCGAGTCTACAAACCAACACAGACTTTCCACTGTGCACACTGAGGGGTTTCTCCTCTGAGCGAATAGGATTCCCCCACACTGTCGTAAGAAGCTGTGATTCATCTCACCCTGGTGGACGAGGGGGCCCACGTGGGCAACAGAGGAGCAGGCAGTGGTGGTAAAGTCATTAGATGGCAGAGGTGCAGAATGGAAAAGCACACAGGGATCGGAGGCTGGCTCTGTCCATACTATAAATGCCCAAAACTGTTCACCTTGGTCTCCAAGACAACACCTCTAACACTTAAAGCTTTGAGAATCCGCCAACATGGTCTAGATTTAGACTTTTAGGGTCAGTAAACACTCAAATCAACACCCACAACTCCACGGCAACCATCAATTTGAGGGTCTGTAGTGACCTGTTAGGTCAGGGTTTCTCACAAGCCTTCAGAACGCATGATAACGTCCAGTAAAGTGTGGGAGAGGTACGAGAGGAGAGATTTCCGAGCCTGCACACGCAGTCGCGGGTTTGGTTACAGGAAACTGCACCGCTGGGTTCTTTAAGAGGGGGTTGAGCTTGGAGGCTCCATTACCCCGCCGCAAAGGACAGCGTTTCAAATGTCTGCGAGAGAATGTCATGTCTCGTCGGTGGCTACAAAAAGATAACATGGCCTGTGGGCTAGCCTTCACTTAATCTGCCCTCTGTTGGGGACTGAACGCAGAGGCATTAGCCAACACCAACCTTGAAAATCTCTATCAGCGAGAGGTCTATGATTTATTGTAATTGTGAGCACCTGCCAGCTCCTACCCAGTCAGGCAATGGATGTGCCGTCTTTTTCTCTGGTACACTTACATTTACATTTAAGGCATTTGGCAGACGGCCTTATCCAGAGCGACTTACAACGTGCTTCCATGTTACCATCGATGAAGATCTGGTTCATTAGGACCCCCAACTATGAATACAATCGTTTTATTCACTCTGTTGTAGTTTCTATACAGAAGTCAGACAATAAGAAGGTTACAAGTTCATCTAAATATTCTTTAAAGAGGAAGGTCTTGAGCTGTCGTTTGAAGGTGCTCAGTGACTGAGCTGTTCTGACCTCGAGGGGAAGTTCATTCCACCACCGAGGGGCCAAGACGGAGAAGAGTCTAGATGAGCGTCTTCCTTTTACCTTCAGAGATGGAGGGACCAGGTGAGCAGTACTGGAGGCTCGGAGTAAACGAGGTGCAGTGCGAGGTGTAATAAGGGCTGTGAGGTAGGATGGTGCTACTCCATGTTTGGCTTTGTAGGCCAGCATCAGTATTTTGAACCTGATGCGTGCAGCTACTGGGAGCCGGTGGAGGGAACGTAGCAGAGGGGCGGTGTGGGAGAACTTGGGAAGGTTGAAGATCAGTCGTGCTGCTGCATTTTGTATTAGATGTAAAGGTCAGACATTTTTTCTAACACAGAACTGTGGACTGCAAGACAATAAAGGTTTGGCAAAGGATTAATGGCTATCACCTCCACTGGATCTTTCCAGCATTGAAAAGTAGGACTTTGGAACCTGTGTTTACATTGCGAAAATGACTCTTCATATGTTCTTAAGGGAGGATGTTTCAATGCTGAGATGTTCAGTATAGCACTTAATATTTAGAGTTCCTGATTTTTCTTGATTTTCCAGGCCTTAATTCGAACAAACAGTCCAACAAACCATGTCAAACAAACAAAGCGAGCCATGAAAGATGGTTCTTGAGCGACGCGCAGAACTAAATCAACACAAGTCTGTAGCTCATGTTCTGGCTTCAAACAAATGCTAATGTTTGGCCACATCAGACCTCTCCACATTAATGCAGCTCGGTCTGCTCACAGCTGTTTCCACACATCTGGTCTGTATTTATGAAAACTGCAGATGATGTAGCCAACGCTTCTAAATCCCCCCCAGCCGCTTGAGCCAAGAGCAATCGGGCTGGTTTCTGGATCCTTAACTGGCCACTGAGGACCACTAAAGAGGAACTAAGAGTTTTTACCTCAACCTGGTTGGTCAGCGCGCTCACGAACTTGAAGCCGGGGATCCGCTTCTGGCTGCACACCACGCCCACGTCCTCCGTGTGCCTGCAGTCCGAGACCCCGAAGCCATTAGTGGGACACTGGGCCAGGGACTCTTCTCTTCCTGTGCAGTGAACGTTGTCCAGCCAGATTTTACCTGCAAGCCAGAAAACCAGTCAGTTCTTCATAGGACAGCATATTTAGATCCTCCATTTACCTTTACATTTATGGAATTTACCAGGCGCCCTTTTCCAGAGCGACTTACAATCAGTAGTTACAGGGACAGTCCCCCCCTGGAGACACTCAGGGTTAAGTGTCTTGATCAGGGACACAATGGTAGTAAGTGGGGTTTGAACCTGGGTCTTCTGGTTCATAAGCAAGTGTGTTACCCACTAGGCTACTACCACCACAGAGTCTCTGTGGTGCCTAATCTCTCACGATTCGGAATTTCCAGCAGTCTGACTGGTGTAGCTGAACGTCATCTAGATGCCATGGAACGTATCTGATCGTCATCTAGATGCCATGGTTATTTACTGTCTCTTGGTTCCCATTGTGTCTCTGTCCCTAGTGGCCCACAAGTTCTAAGTTTCCCTCCCATAAATTTTCTTGCAATAGCCTTTGTGAGGTTGTTCTAGTCATTTTCTCAGCATTACTGAGCCTAGGTTTCCTAGTCCAGGTCTTAATGCTGTTCCCAGTCCCAATCTTTGTGTCAATACAAACTAATCTGCTTGTTTCGGAATAATGCATTCCAACTGCATACTTTTGTCTCCACAAATAATTGGAGAAAATTCAGCACCAACTGCAACTTAACTGAAAGTAAAACACGTGTGCTTGCCCCATAGGTGGGATGTGTTCAGTGCATGTGTGGTACTAAAAAAACTACGATGAACCCCTGGTTTTATCAAACACGACTAATCCACCGAGCCTATTTAGAATCTAATCTAATTCAAAATGGGAAAGATGTTAAGATTGCTCTGTAGAAGCAAATTACGGGTGTAGTAGCCTAGTGGGTAACACATTCACCTGTGAACCAGAAGACCCAGGTTCAAATCTCACTTACTACCATAGTGTCTCTGAGCAGGACACTTAACACTGAGTGTCTCCAGGGGGGGACTGTCCCTGTAACTACTGATTGTAAGTCGCTCTGGATAAGGGCGTCTCATAAATGCTGTAAATGTAAATGTAATATTATTTTCCATGAATGAGAGTCGCCTCTCTTTACCTTCATTGCTGTTTCGCACACTCCTCTAGCAGCCAACAGATGCCCAACACAAGAACCCTTTCAGAACTGCTCTTTCAAAACCATCCGTCCTCTCACTTAAGGCGGGTAAAGGGAAAGCTGAGAGTGTCACATGCTGTCATCACAGCTTCTTTTCATTTTCAGTCTAGTCTAAGAAAAAACATTCAGGAGTATGTCTGTCAAAAGCCTTCGACTGGCTGTGTGTTTCACGCGAAGATGCCAGTCTAATCCCGCTGTCGAGTCCGGTTCACGCAGTCTCTTAGAGGACTGGTGCGAGACTCAGGGTCAGCAGACAGGCCATATTACACCTCAGACGGATGAGCATGAGATTATGTCTACTTCTCTGGATTTGACGTGCAGTTTCCATCCTTTTTATTTCAGTGATTGGTGTTTGATTGGGTGGTTGAGTATCAGTTACGGCTTTAATGGTTATAACAGGGATTAGCCAGAGGAAAAGTACGTATGAAGCTGTTTCCATGGAAAGGTCTCATTTTTTTCCATGAAGCGCTTATTAGCGTATCTGAGCAGGCCTTCAGGCCGCCTCACTCACCCTCCCCTCTGCCGTACTTGGAGGACGGATGCCAGGCGACAGCCTCCAAGTACCCGAGCTCCCTGCATACCACGTGGGCTGCGTAGATGGAGAAGTCGTCGTCGCAGACGGTTCCCCACTCGCCGCCGTAGTAGACCTCCACGCGGCCTTCGTAGTGCTTGCGCTTCTCCCCCGCCAGCCGCAGCTGGACCTGGAGCCCGCCGGTGGGCGGCCCCGACGCTCGGCCCCCTGCCAGCAGGCTGAGCAGCGTGACCAGGTAACACAGGGCGGCCATGCTGATGCTGGGATTCCGGTACCTGCACGAGAGGTCAACCAGCTTTGTTGTGTAAATGAATATACTATGTTATTAATGACCAGAGGGTAACATGGATGACCACATTGGTGGGCAGTAGTGCCCTAGCGGTTAAGGAAGCGGCCCCCGTAATCAGAAGGTTGCCGGTTCAAATCCCGATCCGCCAAGGTGCCACTGAGGTGCCACTGAGCACAGCACCATCCCCACACACTGCTCCCCGGGCGGCTGTCATAGCTGCCCACTGCTCACTCAGGGTGATGGGTTAAATGCAGAGGACAAATTTCACTGTGTGCACCATGTGCTGTGCTGCTGTGTATCACGTGTGACAATCACTTCATTTTTTTGCACCTGAGCTGCCCCAGGTGGACTGTCCATCCAACTAATGGCAGCAAGTTTCGGTTTACTGTTGCAATCATGTGTCCCTGGTGTTAAAGTGAAACAGTTGGACAGGAAACTTGGTAAAAACTGTCCCACTTTGCGTATTACTTTGCTGCCGTTTGCCACGTTGTGTTGAGTGCTACAGGTCACCAATAACTGTAACAGGACGAGAAGCCCGTTACGGACTACCCTAATGCTTTACACATGTGGAATCACTCTGACTTGACAGTATTTCCAGGTCTGAGTACCACCATAAGCCTTTAAGCAATGGTTCCGGTCAACGGAATGTATATATATATATTTTAAATGTTCATTCAGGCCATGATGTCATTTTTTCTATGCAAGAAGCCTCAGAAGCCAATTCATCCAGGATCTGAGGTGCCACATTTCTGGAAAAATAGCAATAAAATACCATCAGATTGAAAAGCCCCGGACAATCGTGCAGCTAATCCTCCAAGAATGTACGTGAGCCACAGTTACAGTGCGGTGAGACTGAGTCACAAGGCCCCAGGGTGATCTGCACCGAAGATTTATCATCTCCACACAAAAAAAAGACCACAGAGGAGCAAAAGTTTCCTCCAGATTTCCCCCGAGGAAGACCGATGTGCTGTTTGACGTCGCGCCAGCATGTTCCTAAAAGCACAAAGAGGATTTTACCAGGAAAGCCGTCAGTCGGACAACTGGTGGTCCTCAAAGATTCGGGCTGTCGTGGGAAATCCTGACTTTTTTCCCTGGAACTTAATCCTGAGACGTGACCCTGTTTGCTGTTTATTCACAACTATTAAGAACTGTTATTACTGTTATTACTGCTCTGCAGCCAAAAAAGAAGAAGCATTAAGAGGATTTCTGCCACAAGTGTGAGCATCGTGTAACATCTACAACAGCAGGTCTGCAGTTTCAAAATGCTGCTGGGATTCTGGTACATTTCATTGATTTCTAATAGATTTTTAGACTGTTTAGTTCATTTCTGTATTTCTGTTTTGAATTATGCTGGAATGTAACGTTAAACAGGAGCTGCTGAAAATCCTGCATGGAAAACAGAATCCATCCTCCAGTTTTAATCTATTCAGAATTAAATTGTCATCCACACTTGGTAATAAGTAAGCGACTTGTCCATTTAACATTTTGATAGTTCATATTTGGCTTATATAAGCAAACAAAACTATAGAATCTACATGAATGTAATTAAAGTCACTACATCTGCATCCAGTTACTTTAAGACCTTTAATAAAGGTCTTGCATGATAAATCGCCCCATGATAAATGATGATCAGAGGACCGAACGTGAATGGAAACCGTGACGTTCTGACGCCGATTTAACTTAAACGCATGTGAATAAGAGCAGTTCGCGGCGACTCACCGTGACCCGCCGTCCAGGTCTCGATCTCCGCCGCTTTGTCCGCCTCGCCTCGCCGCCTCCTGCCCGCCCCTCACGGCCGCGGGGAGGCGGGACGGGGGGGCTTCCAGCCCCCGTTCATTCGCGCAGTCAAGCGGGCTCGTCGGTCAAAAGCAGCTTTATTTCAATGGTCCTTGCGCATCTAGTACAAATCTCATCATTTCAATCGTTACAGGGTTTTTTTTTTTTTTTTTTAAACATCCATCAACGTTAAATGTTAAACAATGTTAAAATGTCCATTAAAACGTACATCTCTGACCGGATAATAAGCATTTGCCCCCGTCCCCTCGTGGAGGAATGACAGTGAAAGTGTGGTGAGGACAGTGAAGGTATAACTGTCCCCATGTGTAAATCTAGAGCCCTAAGATGCCCTGAATAATTACAAGGTCTAGATGGGCCTTGTTAATGGCCAGACCGGGGCTCTACAGGACACCGATGGCCATTCGGAAGGCCAGGGCCCCCAGCAGCAGGGAGGCGCTGGAGGCCACGGCCCCGGCGCCGTTGTGGTGGTCACTGTGGCTGTGGGCGTGGTGGGGGCCGTTGCAGTCGTCGCTGAAGCAGCACTCGGTCTTGACCCCGGAGTTGCTCAGGTGCACCTTGTCACAGAAGGCCTTGTGGGAACAGGACTTCACCACGGTGCCTGGGACAGGGACGGGCGAGAGAAGAGGGGGTCACGGCCACAAAATGGATCCAGCATGGAGTGTCATGTTATCAGTGCCTCAGAGATGTCTCAGAATAGGCATTTAAGAGTGGGACATTTTGTGCATGTTGTCCCCTTTACAATCTCTCACACTGATCAAGCATAAACTACACAACTACACACAGCAGAACCTCTCAATATAAAATGGGGGATCGCATGTAAAAATAGGCAGCATATATTATGACATCAGCATCTATTTATTTCCAATCTATATGATTTCTTTATTTGATAGAAACAAAACAGGAATACATTCAGTTCAGATGAAATGTGAGGATGTTTTATCATCCAACTGCATATCTGAGCGAATTGTCCACACAGTGGACATCAGCAGGAACTGCAGGGAGAACAAAATGCTGCTGAGATTCTGGTACATTTCATTGATTCCTAATAGACTGTTTAGTTCATTTCCAGCCCTCTGTAGGTCTTTAAAATTTCTGTTTTGAATTATGCTGGAATGTAACGTTAAACAGGAGCTGCTGAAAATCCTGCATGGAAAACAGAATCCATCCTCCAGTTTTAATCTATTCAGAATTAAATTATCCAGACTTGGTAATAAGTAAGGGACTTGTCCATTTAACATTTTGAAAGTTCATATTTGGCTTATATAAGCAAACAAAACTATAGAATCAACATGAATCCATATTAGTCCCTTTGTGCTGCAAATTCTTGCCCCTTTACCTATAGTAGTATATAGTCCACCTTACCATAGAACATAAAATGGTTGCGTCAACATTACAAGGTAATAAGTTCTCATTGTTTAGGTCCTGGGTTACCGTGAACATGAAGACATCATGAATAAGTGTGTTCCACTCACCGGGTCCCGTGATGGTGGAGCAGGCGTCGGTGCTCTGGGGACACATCATGGACCCTTGCCGGTTGCAGTCCTCCATGTTGGGAGCCACACACGTGTGGCACTTTAGCGCCCTGGCTTTTTTGCACGACACCGAACAGGAGAACACATCTGACATGAGATTACAGGGTGGAAAAGGCCGGCGACATCCGTCTTGCTAATCTACCTGCAGGCCACCTCGCTATACATCATAAATGCACAGATTTGTTTCTTGACTTTCTTTATTTGTACTGTTTTACTTCTTTTCACCCATCACTTTATTAAAAAAACCCCATCCTTTCGCCGCCTCAGTTGGGGACGTGTCAAGTTGGAAATTTTATTGCCGCTCTTTGCGCGTGACCTTGCCACTCATCTGACGTGTCACCTGCGACTGGCCCACCAAAGTCTCACTAGAGCTTCAGAGTCATCGCAGCTCCTCAGGACACAAAACAGCCATTTTGAGGTGGGGGGAAAAAACCTGTGTTCATCTTGCACAGCCCTTGACTAATGATCTCTAATTTCTAATAAAGTGTCTGGTGAATTATATATATATATATATATATATATATATATATATATATATATATATATATATATATATATATATATATATATATATATATATGGTGAATAATAATAGTAGTTATAATAATGGTCAGTTTTTTTTATTCTCTGTCAATTATGATTTGACGTTTGACAACTTTTTAGTCCTACTCTAATAAACAGACATATATATATATAAATGACAGTGTATCATATTCATGTTGTCTACATGAGACACTGAATTAGGATTAATAGCGTCGGACCATGAAGTGTGCGTTTCGTTAGTGTGACGGCTGAACAAGGTGGTGTTTATAATGAGCAGCTACTTACTGTTGGCAGCGATGGAGAGGAGCAGCAGGGCAACCAGCAGGACCTTCATGGTTCCGATGGAGAAACGCCTGTGGAGCAGATCTGAAACAAAAGGGCTGCGGGGCACTCAAGACCTTATCCCTAATCCCGTCGAGAGCCGTGCATCCCGCGCCTGAGAATTAGGCAGGCTTAGGAGATTGGCGCTTTGGAAGTAATGAGGGAACTGTGGGGCGGAAGGTGTGCAAGTGGGGTGGATGCTCATGGGAGCAGTTCCTGAGAAATGGTGCTTTCTGAGATGACTTATGACTTTAACTTACTTACTTAATGAGGATAGTTACTCTTTAAACAAGCATTTCATGAAGTCATTTGAAGTGACTAAATCATTAAGAGTCTTTCATTGTAATAAAACACCGGTACTCACTCATACTATTTGCTTTTGAAACAGGAGGCTTAATCTGACCCTTCAAATATGTCCAGAATACAGTAAAGCAAACAAGATAAGTGCTTTGCTTGATGCCCTTAATAACAAGGTCATATTCATCTGAGTCCACATGTTAATACCCATCATCCTCCTGTCATCTGGCATTACTCCTGAGTAAACGTGATGCATGCTTCGCCGCGCACGTAACACGAAGAGCCGCACTTCACACCTCCTCCACCCTGCCGAGAAACACGCCGATTCACCCCCCCCAATGAATCTGTGTCATCGTCACTGCAGCCTCATACACATAAAGCTAAATAATGATGCAAGGCCCAAGTTTTAATCATCACTTTTATTCAGGGAATACCTTATGCACAATATATATATATATATAAGTAAACATGAGATCTGTGCATCTCTCTCACTTCCACTTATACAAACATTAATAAGAGGAGAAAAAACGAATTAGAGAAGAATATTATTCCCATATAAAACATACAGAAATGCGCTGCAGTTACGTTGAGCAAATACAATTCGCTGTAATGAAAAATCTGGCAGAAAACAAACAGACAAAACACACAGTTCTCCCCAAATCTCGTCATTATGGCACACAGTTAGCTTTCCCGCTCGGGAGTCGACCGAATTGCACAAATACAGTATATACAGTATATATAAGGAATGTGAAACTGAAGAGAATGTAATGCCATCTGCATTATGTTCAGGCACATGGTACGCCGGTTTGGCATTGGTGGGGAAAAAAGGCGATTTAGTTACTTCTGAAAGCAATCTTGCATATTTTTGGCATGTTTGGCAATACTGGCGGATTCGTTCATTGGACATTTAAGTGCTCTTCGTCAGTTTAGGAAATAGTGTCACAATAGAACAGCTGGGCAAAAATACAGCAACGTGCTATATGCCAAAGGCCACACGTTCCAACTTCCCAGCATTCCTTTTTTTTTTTTTTTTTTTTTTTTTAAATATCTGGCAAGAGACCACTGATCCCTGTTAATCTCAGAAGTCCAAAGTGATGAGCTTTTATTGTTTCTTTGTGCAAAGACAGCTCCGCTGAGATAGATAGCGACTAAATAAGAAAGATAACAAAGCACAGGCCTCTGTGTTAGGATTGTGGCAGCGTACAAAAAGCTACCTTTTCTCTTTAAACCGTAGCAATATATGAACTGTTAGATTTCAATGTACAGTAATATCACAACAGAATATGAGTTGTTCTTATCTAAACATTGTGCTCGTGAAAACTAACACAAATAGTCCTCAAAAAAAAAAAAAGGCAAGTATGTCATGACGTTGATTGTGTTCCCCACCAAATAGCAGCAGTGCGGTCATGTAAACTACAAGCATGCGGTCGTACATCAAGGACCGGCCGGTCACCAGCTGGACGGACTCCTGACCTGCTCCTCCACACACACACACACGCACACACACACACACACACAAATCACAAGCATAAACCTCCCTACAGTCATACCCGCATTGTGGACTTCTGAGGGCTCGGACCGCAACGACGCTCGGCACGTGCGCCGAAGACGGTAAAAGCGCAGGTTCGCACGCGTTACGCACTACAGCAGACAGGACGGTTCTCTCGACGGCGCAGGGAGCGCCGGGGCCGGGCGCAGGGTGGAGGAGAGCTGGACAGGAGGCCGAGGAGTCCCAGCGAGGGCTCCGCCACGTTTGCCTGGTTTTAGTCCGTCTTGCCCAGCTTTGCGATGAGCTCGTCGCAGATCTTGGTCAACTCCTCGATTTCCTGATTCTGTGCGTTAAGAAAAGTAAATTAATTTACGAACCAGACAGTTCTACCCTGGTGCTTTCATTCCAAGTTAAGCCTGGGTGCGATAAGAGTTTACTGTTTTGTTTTTTCTGATTTTCTAATCTTCAAATATTTCTGTTTGCATGTACACGTCAATCCCACCTTACTTTTTATGTGTGAGCCACAGTAGAGAAGAGGGAGGTAGTAGCCTAGTGGGCCACACACTCGCCTATGAACCAGAAGACCCGGGTTCAGACCCCACTTACTACCATCGTGTCCCTGATCAAGACACTTAACCCTGAGTGTCTCCAGGGGGGGACTGTCCCTGTAACTACTGATTGTAAGTCGCTCTGGATAAGGGAGTCTGGTAATTGTAAAATGTTATAAAAAAAAAAAACAAAAACATGGTAATTACAGGTTTTTGGATATATTGAAGAATTACCTTCTGATGAAGAGCACGTTCCAGTGACTCCACCTTCATCTGCTCTTTCCTGAGGCTTGCATTCAGAGCCACGCCCTCTGCGTTAGCCTTGGTTCGGACCTGCGCTATCTCTTCATTGGCTCTACGAAAGAGAAAGACAGATTGGGTTCAATTTCGGTCAGTTCCCTCTTTTATAATTTACCAAACACGTAACATTCTGGTCTCACTTGTCAAGCTTCTCCTCAGCATGGAGCTTGAGCGTGTGATATCGCTGCTCCTCCTGCCTGACGCGAGCCAGATACTCCTGGGCACATTTCTTCAGGACTTCTTCATTCTGGAGGAAGAAAGAAGACGTTGGCGTGGCCGCCGCATGCTAACTCTGGATCATTTCATCGACCACACTTACTTTCTTGAAACCCTCGAGCACAGTCTTCATGTTCTCGTAGCGCCGGAAGAGGTCGGACAGGGAGCGTTCCACGGAGTTGAGGTCAGCCAGGGCCTGGTCCCTCTCCATGGTCAGCTGATGGACGCTCTTCTGTGAGCCCATGTTCTTGCGCTGCTCATCCTCTGCATGGCCAAAGAAAGAAACCCGCTCACAACTCCACACGTGGAGCTTCATAACGCTGTCCCTGCATACCACTGGGGTTAGTCGGCAGATCGCAAAGGTTAAAATGTGGTGACGTGGATAGTCTAGGCCTCTTTAAAGTGAAGTGATTGTCATTGTGATACACAGCAGTGCAGCACAGCACACAGTGAAATTTGTCCTCTGCATTTAACCATCAACCTTGGTCAGCAGTGGGCAGCCATGACAGGCGCCCGGGGAGCAGTGTGTGGGGACGGTGCTTTGCTCAGTGGCACCTCAGTGGCACCTTGGCGGATCGGGATTCGAACCGGCAACCTTCTGACTACGGGGCCGCTTCCTTAACCGCTAGGCCACCACTGCCCTCTTCACTATTACGGTATTATGAGCTCTCATTTTGGCTGCAAAACATCTAAACGTAGAAGAACATGCACAACGTACCAATCATTTGAGCTACTGTCTTCTCATACTCAGCCACTATTTTCCTGTGAAGAGAGATATGAATGCATGAGAACTAGTAAAATCCACGAACGACAGGACACAGGTTCGAGCAGACAGACAGAGAAGAGAGAACGTGCCTCATCTCTATAACCTCCGTCCGGCTTTCTTCATATTTCCTCTGCCACTCATTGGCTTCAATCTCCTTGGCAATAATCTAAAGAGAAAACACAAAGAAATGACTGAATCTCGATATGTGAGGAATGGCGTAGGGCAGAGAGATGAACCACCTCCTCTCTGATGAGTGTGAGGACTGCCGCTTTGTCCATTTCACTCAGGGGGATGGAGTCCAGGCCCGGACTTCCTTTTTCCAGACCCTCGCTTCCTATAACACCGTGGATCTTTAAGGGCTCTTCATTCTACAGAGCATGCACATACGGGAAAGAGATAGAGGGTCAAGCATCTCCTCTCACACACACACACACACACCACACTTTTCCTTTCGTTGTCTACTGTTTAATATGCATTATTTGTGGTTACAGTACGTTGTCTATTTTTTCACTGTTATGGCTAAAGAAAATCACCAGACGCCTCCTTCGTTCATCACTACCTCTTTAACCCTCTTATTATCTCATGTTGAGTCTCCATGTGCCCTTGATCAGATTATTAACTGCTCTAATCCTCTTGACAGAAACACTGTTGTCACCCTGCATGTGCAGAATACATACACTGAAACAAACGTTTCGGCAAAACTCCCGGTATTCTTTTTTCCTTCACAAAACCAGGTTTATGCAACATGTGGTAGGGCTTGGTAGGACTTCTGAATTTCTTGCCATGTCTGTCCACCTGATTTTCATAGTGGTGAACTTACAGGGGGTTTAATGCAGGACTCCTTCTCCAACAGGCAGTCATTTGTGCTCTTTACAATGTCTTCCAGAGAGAGAGAGAGAGAAAGCAATAAGTACAATATCCATTTGCATGCAAAACAATAACAAAAATAAACAATTGCAAATATTATACATTTTTATTAATTATTAATACCTAAAACTATATTGAGATTGATATGTATGTTTGTCAACGTGAAGCAGGTATATATACAATTTCTCATTTTCCACTCTGGCCACTAGATGGCAGCAGACGCAAACAGTACCAAGTTCAATATGGTGGCTGATGACGTTTAGAAATATTGTAACTTCGCACCATTATGATTTTTTATGAAGAAAATAAAACATGCCTTCGCCAGTTTCACACTGTCTGTGTTCTTCAATCTGATTACCTGGAACAACTCTGCTTTCGGGGCAAATTCAGTCACGACACAGCTATTCTCTGCCCAGCTGAGAGGCCAAGGAGAGAATAATGTCAGAAAGAGAGTCGGCCTCTCTCTGACTTTGTACAGTAAGGCAGATTGGCCCTCAGAGTCTCAGGGATCAATAGGAGCTTGCTTGGCAAGACTCATTGAGCAGCTGAATATCCCAGTATGACTCTCAGGTTGTGGTCATCTCTGATAATTTGTCTCTGGTTATTCCTATAGCAGCTAGAGAAGCCCTGTTTCCTCAGAAGATGCATACTAATGCAGCAAGAACCCAGCACAGGCCCCAAAAAAGTGCTTCAGAGTGGATTTATGGACGCACCCTCCAGTGCTGCTCTAAGAAGCAGCTCAAGTAATCAATTTGTTTTAATTAAAATGTCCGCTCACCATCAACAGTCTCGTTCTTGGTGCAGTCGGAGCTCTTGGAACAGTCTGAGAACTCGGCCTCTTCTTCCATCTTCTGGCTCTTAACGGTTGAGGCCAGCTTCTCCTCATCAGTGGCATGACGAACCCGATGTGTGCTCTCCGGGGTCTGGCACTCTTCAGGATCGTTGTCCTGTAAGCCAAGAGCAGGGGAGTTCGAATGAATGCTTTTTATTAGTATATTTCAATATTAGACTGACTAGGCCAACCTGATGACTCAGAAAGCACAGACAATACAGTCTAGTTTAAAAAAAAAAGTTCAGACAAGCCTCAATATTACTGGTGGAAGGGGGCATACAAAGAATTTCTCTATTTAAAGGGGTACCTTTGCAAGCCAAATAAGTTAATATATTGGGGCAGTGGAGGCCTAGAGGTTAAGGAAGCGGCCCCGTAATCAGAAGGTTGCCGGTTCGAATCCCGATCCGTCAAGGTGCCACTGAGCAAAGCACCGTCCCCACACACTGCTCCCCGGGCGCCTGTCATGGCTGCCCACTGATTACCAAGGGTGATGGTTAAAAGCAGAGGACACATTTCGTTGTGTCGCCGTGTGCTGTGCTGCTGTGTATCACAATGACACTCACTTCACTTTCATATTGAATGTGTCCCAGTATGGGATCTGGCTGGGAAGAAGGGGTGATGAATAGTAAGTGAGAGGACATGTTCACAATACTTACAGTCTATAAGATTCTATTGTTGTATATATATAAAAAAAAAAAGTTTTTTTAGAATAAAGTTTCCTTAAATTTGATTTCTTTTTCATGCATAGCACTGTTAAGATTGCAAATCTTTTTCATTGTACAATAAAGAATCCATCTAGCAACTATGCGGCCTGTGTGGCCCAAATCCGCAGCCTGTCCCAGAACCACTGTGCTGCGGCGAGAACTGATGAGTCATGAAGCGCCCGAGGACCGGGCCAGCGCCGCAGTGCTGGGGGTGCGGGGGTATCGACAGGGGTGGTGCTGTTATGGGTGTGGATACGATTCTCTCTCCTTTACTGCCACTCGTGCTTCATTTAGGTTGAACAAAGAGAGTAGCCTGTGAACCAGAAGACCCAGGTTCAAACCCCACTTACTACCATCGTGTCCCCGAGCAAGACACTTAACCCTGAGTGTCTCCAGGGGGGGGGGGGCTGTCCCTGTAACTACTGATTGTAAGTCACTCTGGATAAGGGCGTCTGGTAAACGCTGTAAATGGAAATGGAAATTTCTGAAGGTGACTCACCTGTCTGCAGACATCGAGGACCAGCGCTTGATTCTCGTATTTCTTGACCCTACACGAGTTTCTAGAGAACGAGAAAAGAGGGAACAGTCAACCCCAATAACAACAAATCTGCATGTTTCATAGCACATAATTAAGATTTTTATGATTATTGCAAGAATATCATTTATGCTGACTGTTTTATTAATTATTGCAAGAATATCATTTATCCCCACTACACTTCCGCTTCTGTCTCAATCGCCTCCAGATGTGGTGATGCAATCAATAACTACTCGGCTAAAATCAATATCCACAGCCTGAAGATAAATTCGAAAAACTGTCCCCGTTTTTCAACCGGAGCGAAAACAAGCAGCAGCCCACTTTCACTCGGAGGGATCACGAGGCATGCCATGCGAAGCGGGAGGCGGCGTGGGGAGCAAGGCCAGTCGGTCTGGAGGGACAGAGATACTTACAACAGGAAACAGAGAAACCGCACTTGCTCTGTGGTCCTGATGGGAACACAACACAGGGAGGCAAGCGGACACGGGAGACAGAAGACATGGCGGGGGGTGGGGGGTGATGGACCGTAAGAGCAGGTTAGGAGGATGAGGGAGAGAGAAACCAGAACAGGCCGTGAGTGGGAAGCACACGGAAGAAGGGAGTTAGTTCATTTTAGAGGACAAGACCGAAAGGGCCAACTGGGATAGTTGGCAGGAAAAAGAAAACTAAAATGCTTTGTGGTTCGGCATGGCGTCTCATGAGGACACGCTGGAAGAAAGGAGGGAACAGAGTATTCTTCCATGCCAAATACTCACAATAAGGGTAGTATCCACAATAGGGTAGTAGTCTAGTGGGTAAGACACTCGCCTATGAACCAGAAGACTCAGGTTCAAATCCCACTCACTACCATTGTGTCCCTGAGCAAGACACTTAACCCTGAGTGTCTCCAGGGGGACTGTCCCTCTAACTACTGATTGTAAGTCACTCTGGATAAGAGCGTCTGATAAATAAGGGCTCTAAAACGTTTTATTTAAGATTTGATTGATATGAAATAAGGCCTGGTTGCATTAGTCACTAATCTGACAGTATATTGATGCTCTTCATTTGCATGCCTTTTACTTTATGTTGAGCATAAGAGCTATTAGGTCAAACTCTAGGTTTCCACTTCACTGCTCTGCACATTATCATGATCCATTAAACCACTGTTTCCACATACAGCATTACCGCATTTACCAGACGCTCTTATCCAGAGTGACTTACAATCAGTAGTTAGAGGGACAGTCCCCGTGGAAACTCAGGGTTAAGTGTCTTGCTCAGGAACACAGTGGTACTAAGTGGGATTTGAACCCGGGTCTTCTGGTTCACAGGCGAGTGTGTTACCATAACGTTTGCATGGATTTCCGAGATGTTAACTGGATGCGGCTGGGCGGGGCTTTAAACCCAGGAGACAAACAAGAGACACACACAAGGAAGAACTCAACTATTTAGTCACACTCTGGATTCATTCTGAAGTTCGTGAAACTTGATGTGGTTCAAAGCAACGCCTGACACAGATAATCCAGTCTCCCTAGTTCCCACATCCCTGATACAACTAACTAGGAAGTGACCGTTCCTTTTTAATGCATTTATCCCTGAAAAGCCCATATGTACTTGATGTGACTTTGTATTAGATGGAATTGCATGCTTTCATGAAACTTTCCACCATTGTAAGTCTGCCGTTTCCCGCTCATCATTTTCCCCTCATAAATTTCTGGAAATGATAATCTGGCGCAGACAGTTACTGGAGGGCTAAAAACATCACACACAGATCACATGCCGAAGTGCTGATCCGAGGGGGGGGGAACTCACGTGATCACTCTGTCTTTGCTCTTCTTCGGGGACTGGCGCGCCGTCCTCTCCTCCTCCTGGGTCAGGTCCGGTTTTTGATGCTTGACATTTTTTTCTGACTTTTTCTTGCCAGCACCAGGAGGTGCCTTCGAAGGGTCCAGTGTCTTTGTGGGCGTAAAGGGGTCCACAGAGTCATCAAAACTGTCTGGGTCAAAAGTATAGGTCCCCTTCGGGAGAGTTGGTGAGCTGTTCATTCTGGCATTGCTACCAAAGGGGTTGAAGTTGGGGTCGTCCCACTGACTGGGGTCAAAGCTGTAACTGGACTTGGGAATGGGCGTGTCGTCTAAGTTCTGAGGAGCCACGGACTCAGATGCTGCTTCCAAAGCTGTTGTGGTATCTGCTGCTTT
The DNA here is from genome assembly GCF_900700375.1 of Denticeps clupeoides. Lineage (NCBI taxonomy): Eukaryota > Metazoa > Chordata > Actinopteri > Clupeiformes > Denticipitidae > Denticeps > Denticeps clupeoides. The sequence goes on from NC_041709.1 coordinate 2,365,315, forward strand.
GGGTCTCAGTTTCCTGCTTGCTGGTAGTTTGCTGCCAGGCTTTTTCGTACCCAGCTTCCCGGGTAAGTATTTGTTGGGCTCACTGTCACTCGAGTCAAACTCCATTTTTGTTGGTTGGTTGGAAACCCCCTCAGAAGGAGCCGATTCAGTTTGGGAGAGGGCAGGTGGGGAAATCTGCAGTTTGGACCCGCCACTGACAAAAGGATTGAAGCGGTCTTCATACTGGTCTGGGTCAAAGTTGTAGGTGCCTTTGCTCAGTGGAACATCATCATCGTCCACTTCACTGGGATCAGGACCATTCAAAGAGTCCTTCATATTCAGGGTCGGTGGCCTAGTCTTGCAGGATTTAGTCTTTAACTTAGGACTGTCCTCATTCGAATGTCCATTGCAGAGCTGCTCCCCATTCTGCTCAGGTCCCTTATTAGCGAGAGCCACATCGGTGTAAGCTGGTCCCAGGTCCTCCGCGGGTAGTGGAGCATGGGACTCCCCGCCTGTGCAGAGGGCAGGGAGTTCATCCACGGAGGTGCCCCCCTGAAGGCCTTTATGAAACTCATCCTCATTAAAATTCTGATCCAGAGTCGGGCTCTGCAGTTCAGCCACGTCTGAGATCAGCTGCTCTGAAAGGCCTGTTTTTCGAAAAAGAAAAGCCCACGTCAGGCCAACAAAACGTCAAATAGTCAAAATGTCCAAATGACATTTCACTAAACTTGAGAATGAGCAGCGTGTGTTAAATTAAAAGCCCCCGGTCCTAAAGACAAGCCCCTTAGCTGAGGCCGAAGCAGGAAACTGCATCACTGAGGATGTGGCCGGTGAAACAATGGCCCATTCATTCCAGTTTCATTAAAACCTCATCAATAAGCTAGAAAGCAGACTCACGTCACCATTCTCACTACAGCCTTTATTGTATAGGTCTGGGACAACCTGTGGGAATCTTCCATACTCAAGCCCTCACACAAAAGCACACAATTACACACACAATTTTAATATGTTGTGTTTAGGTGATTTTTTTTTTTGGTCAGTGCTACACATGAACTGTTCCCCTGTCATCTTTAGTCGAACAGCTTGTTGCTAGGTGACAAGAGAAGACTTGGTCTATTTATAAATGGGCGGAGGGATTCGTGCAGCTGTGCAGGGCGTCTGATCTTCATCAGACGGGGAGGAACAGTTCCACGGCCGTCGTGCGAGGGCATCGTGCTACGGCTCTTTGTGCATTGTCGTCGCAGCACTCCGGACCGCGCAGTGCTGTACGTCATGACTCTAGTGTCATTTTTAATGACCCAGAATGTTGATGATATGTCATTAGACAGTCAAACTTTTGTATTAAAAATAGCCTCTATCGTAGTCTCCAGCAGGTCGGTGCATCCAAATCTTTTACCGGTGGCCTGTATAACAGTCACTTTACTCATTCAAAAAGGCACCAGCCCACCAACGTAAACTATGTTGTGTTAAATAGCATGTATATTATTAAATATATACATTAGTATAATAATAAACTATAATGTATACATCTAATATATACATATGTACATTAGTAATATATAAACTGACACTAGACTACAGTCAGAAGTTCTTTATTCTGACAAGGGGGGCGGTTTTCAAACCGTTCTGAAAGCGTTCCTACATTGGCCGTGAATAATTACCGTATCCTATCCTTCGTGCATATTGATTATTTGCCCATCCCCATTAAAATTACACACCACCAGGGTATCCATTTTCACAAAGCAGCTGCAGGAAGACCCCGTCCTGACCCTATGCAGCAACAGAATGCCTGGCCTTTCAAGGACTATTTCTGTACGTACAGTCATCTCAATTGTCCGCAAGGACGGAAACGTCTCGACATTCAGTGCCAGCGTTTAGACTGTTTTTTTTTAATGACCCTTTAGGGGTGGACGCCGCTGCCGGCCTCTATGCAAATCGGCTCGAGCAATGTTTGTGTTTCACTTTGCATCTCTTGAGGTGCACAGGAAGCCAAACACAATGCCCAGACCATGTCGAATTTCATTATAATGCAGGGGAAAGCAGGGAACCGAACACAATCGTCCGCTTATGCAAGGTCCCCGGCCCTCGGGAGCTTTCACCGAATGCGGCCTGGCGTCCGTGCTGCCGCTCCATTTAACCCCGTGGAAAATGAGGCTGGCGTGACTTCAGACAGTAGCCGGCCTGCCGCATACGATGCGACCCAACCGCTTATGTAACTCAACCCTGAAACGGCTCCACAATGACAGAGCCGACGCCCCATCAGCTGCAATGCAACTGGATCAAGATTAATTCAACTCTGTGGCATAAAGCTAATTGTGCTGATGGCGCTGCAACAACATCAATCATGTGGCATCTTCAAGTTGTCTTAAATGTGAAACACTGCAGCACAGCACACGGTGACACAACGAAATGTGTCCTCTGCTTTTAACCCTCACCCTTGGTGAGCAGTGGGCACCCATGACAGGCAACCTGGGAGCAGTGTGTGGTGGTTCAGGATTCGGAACCGGCAACCTTCCGATTACGGGTCCATTTCCTTCGCTAGGCCATCCAAAAGCGATCTTGAGGGGCCGGGGAGCAGCGAAAGACAGCTTTCCGTGTGATTTTTGGAGGCTTCTCACGTTCTTGGCTCACATCAGTGCTGGTTGACACTCGGAGAGCCACAGCCCCCGGCAGAGGTGGGCCTGAGGTCCACCCATCCACCCAGGCAGTTCGGGGATGTCTGTGGTGGTAACAGGAGACAACTCCCCATTACTGCACGCCTCAACCCACAACAGTCCTGTTCCGACTGTTGCCACGTAGGCAATCCGCGCCCACAAAGCACCGGAGCTACTGTGCAGAAATCTCTCTAACAGCAGGGGAGGAAGAAAAAAAAAAAAAAAACTTGTTTTCCTGTCGGGGGTGTTTTTTTATGGGATTTATGGTTCGGAAAAGGAAAGTTGTTTAAAAAAAAAAAAAAAACAAGAAACTAGATACCGTCTCTGGCCGGGAGAAAGAGGAATAAAGGCGAGAGCGAGGAAGAGAATGGGTCTAAACCCCATGATATTCTACTCCAGAGGCCTCTGACCTTGCAACTGATTGCTCAAAGCCATGAGGAGCGGCTGCCTTTGTTTGCGGCCAAACCCACCCCAAATTCCAGTTCCCATAACCCCCCTCCAGGGGCCTGGATGGCTCAACTCTTCCCATCCTCCCGCTCTCCTCTTACTGGATCGGCCCTCCACACGGAGCCGAGCGTAATGACCGAGTTCCCCTCGCCATCTATTCACGTTCGGTGGCATCTTCGCGGGGAATAAACGGTGCCCAGACCTCGACTGTGGTGTTTCTTTCTGTCTTTATGACGTAGAAGATCCCTCTGTAGACCCACTTCAGACGTGAAAAGAGCTACACAAGAACAACGGGGTTCACTGTAGCCGTCTCTCTCTGGAAGCACAAAAAAGACTCGTAATTGCATTTTATGAGGACCTAATGGCCAGATAAGCGCCGAAGCACAGCTGAGCTGGATTAGCCTGCTGCGGTCTGCTGGGCCAAACTTCCTCCGAGTTGGACACGTGTCAGACGGTGATCAGAGGGAGGAGAAGGTTCCTGGAAGATCTTCAGAGCTTATCTCAGAGTTTACAGTGAGTGGTGGCCATCTTCAGTCACCATTCTGAATCATGATAAATCAGCCCTCATGGACATCAAGAGTCAACATAGATTGCTAATTGCTAACCTGTCTAATTACAGAACAGCAAGTCTGGGTCTAGAACGGTGTATTTAACACACCCACCGTTCAGAATTGTGTACGTCACCCATTTTATTTTATAATACAAATATTTATTTTTTTTTTTACATGAAAATTATCTGGGATATTTTATAATTAATATTATGTGTAGTATTATCGCTGTTGTTGCAGCATTTTCAGAGGAATGCAGCGAAGCAGGTTTGTGAACCCTGTTGCCTTGGCAACGGTGCATGGGAGATCCATGAAAGGGGACGGCTGCTGAAAACAGATGCAGTGCAACATCCCCGCAAATCTCGCATTCACACGGACTCTAGTCTCACCCCGTCCTCCTCTCCGCCTTCGCTGGACCGGTACCACTAGGAACGGTTGTGGGCTGCGATGCGTGCATCTTTCCGTGTGTAATTTGTGCATGTAGGACACAGTGTCCCATGGCAGGGACCTCAGACATGCCTGTCACAGCTTTCTATTCTACTCACTACAAATGGGCAGGAAGAATGAGGAGAGATGGGAAAAAGGTTCTGCCCGCACCTGCACTTCCTGTAGCTGGATTCTCCAGGTCTCCGTCTTCTAATTTCTTCCGGGGTTGGTGTACAGGGGTCTCGGCCTCAGGAGTCTCAAAATGTCCCTCAGAATCAGAACTGCAAGGCGGGAGCAGGAAGTAAGTCAGGTTTCACATAAAACGAGACATCACAAGCACAGATTAAACTGTAGTCTCTTCATTTCCCACATGAAGGACATGCTTTTGCTCAACCCACAGTTAGCTTAATTCTGCCTATCTTGCTAATACGCATTAAAAGCTCGTTTTTGGCCTGACTCGTCCCCTTAGTGAGATTCTCATCTCATCTTTAAGCAGTCATGTCATATATCAGACGAAAGGAGCGTTGCATGAGGAGAAGGGTCCACCACGTCTCTTCAACGTTCTGCAAGCAGCAGCGGATCTGGCACCCGTACACCCCAAAACTTCGTTGCCAACTGCCAAGTCCTTGTTTCTGTGTATCGCATACTGTGTGTGTGTGTGTGTGGCCTTGAAGGCTGGGACAAGTGCCCATCCCAGGTTGCTCTGGCCACCTGCAGCAAAGGAACGGGCCGTGGAAGAACTTCCAACACAGGAAGTTCCCCCAGCACCCCCCAGAATCCTCCTCCACCCGCTTTAAACAAGTCGGGCGGCGCACAGCTCAGAAATGTGCTAGATAAACAAGAAGAACGGCCGCGATTAAACATTAGCTGTTCCACATTAGACACGGTGAATGGAAGTCGCTATGGCAACGCAGAGCGGCGGGACGGCAGGAATACCTCAGATTAGAGGAGCAGACGTGCGACACAAAATGACTTCCCTTACGTTTCGACGGTTGGCCGGTCCCCCGGTCCCCCGTCCTGCTCCTGACTCACCGGATGACACATCTTCACCGCTCCGAGCAGCTGGAGAACGTGCGCGGGTGTACAAACACATAAACCGCGCCGAGAGTCTCCAACTACAAAAGCAGGATTTACATTTACGGCATTTACCAGACGCCCTTGTCCAGAGCGACTTACAATCAGTAGTTACAGGGACAGTCTTCCCCCCTCAGGGTTAAGTGTCTTGCTCAGGGACACGATGGTAGTAAGTGGGGTTTGAACCCGGGTCTTCTGGTTCACAGGCAAGTGTGTTACCGGCTAGGCTACTACCACCCACACACACTCCACACTCCCCCAGAGAGATGAGGCAACAGGACGAAACACTCGTCCCCTTTCAAGGCCGGGTTGAAGATTCCCAAACAGACCCGAAAAGGAGGAACCCTGTTGAGATGTCGGTTGGGTTATCAGCGCAAGCAAATCCGCCATGGTGTCCAAAAGCAGACCAATCATGTGTCGTAATAACCTCTCGGCGCAGCGCTTCCCCCTGAGTCCCTGTGAGGAAGGAAGTGGTTGTGGCACCGGAGGACACACTCGCACGTCAAGACCAAACGTCTCACTCGGGTGTGACTACAGCCCCATCGTCTACCCTCACACCGGGCTCCCAGCCCATGGCTCCGGTCACCAGGTTGAACAGCCGACTTGCCTGCAGCCCTGTGACCTGTCATCGTCCATCTCGTCCTCGCCGCCTTCCTCCCCGTCCAATTCTCCGTCCCCTCCCCGGACGGCCGACCACGTCCATTTGGCCCACTGTACTGGAGACAGCCAGGACATCTTCAGACCAGCCCCACCTCCTTCTCCGGCGTCTGGTCACTTTTTTCCCACTCTGTCCTTCCGGCAAATGTCCCCTCCTGCGGACGCACCCGAGAAGCGCCTGGGCGCGCTCTTCTTCTTCACGGTGCTTCCGAGCGTCCTCCCTCTCGGCTCCGACTTTCTGCACTTCCTCTCTCACTCTGCGCGCGGCAGAAGTGGAAGGAAGGTTCCGCCGGGCTCCGCCTCCCTCTGCCCCACAGCTCAGAACACCAGATCAGCTGGCGCACCAGCCCCCCTCCCTCCGTCCCTCCCTCCGTCCCTCCTCCTCCTCCCGGCTCGCGGTCTGGTCTATTGTGCAGGAAAAAAAAAACAGAACCCCACGAAAACGGAATGGTAGCTTCCCGTCATCTCTCTTCTCGCGCCAAAAGGCAGAAGAGGCGGCGAAGAAGGATGCAGATTTCCTCTTTCTTTTTTATCCGGCAGGGAGGTTCAGGAATGCGGAACGCACCGCTCCTCCCCCCCCCCCCCCATTAAACCACCTCCCTGCCTGGTAGAACCTGTTCTTTCCATCGGCCAGAGATCCATCTTGCTCAGTCTCCTCTCCAAAACCAACCCTGCAGGTGCGTTCCCCCCCCCCCCCCCCCCCCCCCTGAAAAAAATCGGCCCGACGTGAAAGGCCGAAGCGCTCGGCGCTAATTTGGGCAACAGAGGAAGAATGTCACAGGAAACGCATGACACGGTTCCTACTGGTGCTGCAGAAAATTGCACCTTTCTAACATGGAACGCCAACTAACTGCATTTTCATTGGACACGTCGGACTCGTGCTTTATAAAATGAGACTGTGACCGCGCAAAATTTATATTTCATGGAGAAACTATTGATAAGTCCCACCCTGCAGAGCAAGGACACTTGGACACACCAAGATACAGAAGGAATGCCAGGGTCGTGTCTTGGCCCATAAAAGTGGCCCATAAAAGACACAGTCATTATTCAGCGGCCTGGTCCGGGCCGACTTACGTAACCAAAAATTCTCCGCACGCCAGCCTGCCAGAGGCATCCCATGGTGCCAGACGCTCCCAGATGAAACAGGGGCGCTTCGTTTTTAAAATACGCCTCTGCACAGCTACCGACACATTTCACTGCTGCGCCGAGGCTCGGCGGCGCGCCCAGGACGAGCCTAATAGGCCGTAATGGATTTAAGACGGGCCCGGGGCTGCGCTGGGGGAAGAGGAAAAAAAGAAAAAGTCCCCATCAGAGACCACCCAGTTAACCCACACGTCACCGGGGGACTTGAGACGGAGGGAGAGTAGACGCACCCGGAGAGCCATCTGACTCCAGCGAGCGGGTTCTCTGGTTTAAAAAGGAGTGGCCCCAGGGCGTAATTACAGGGGGGGTTTATCCAGTAGATTCTCGGGGGGGGGAGAAGGACTGAGAAACTCACAGATTTTACGGACCTGAGGCGTGCTTGCTGCTCGGCCCCTTTGTTTGACAAAGCAGAAAAAATGCTCCAGAGGGAATGTTTGGGTGCGCCCAGGGACATAACCTTTCACTCACAAACCCGCCATTCCCACATTCCCCCCATTCAGGTTCATCCTTCCATCCACTTCCTAAACTTGCTTACCAACCAGGTCACTGAGGAGCTGTAGGATATCCCCACAATTATTGGGTGCTGGACAGGATGCCGGTCCACACAGGATGAACACACACACACACACAGTGAAAATGAAATGGGTATTTACAGGTTCTATAGCAGTAAGATTGTGGTGCTACTTGAAGATGTACGGTTTGGTGCAAGGGCTTCTTAAAGGTAAGCCAGATCAGAACGGGTTAAAAAAAGGCACGGATTTAGACCAGGGGCTTCTTCAAACAAACAAAAAAAAAAAACGCTGTCAGATGACACCAAAGCTCCTATTGAGACTTAAAGGCCCGGACAACTGCTGGCTTGTCGGCCCTGGCCCCATAGCTCGGAATTTGCAAGTTGCTTCCGGCAAGACTTCGTGACCAATCAGGCGAGGCGGCGATGCTGATGTCAGACAGAAGAACAACCTTCTCCCACTAACGCCGTTTCCTCACAGACGGGTTCGAGCAGCAGACAGCGGAGCTGGAAAAAAAGAATAACAACACAGGCACATACCTTCACACCCCTTTAACTCCCCCTGGTGGTAAACACCTTCTCGGCACTTCATGCAAAGTCTCCAAGTTTCCACCAGCAGGTGAAGAGATGCCAAAACCAAACCAGGACTCTGAGATGGTACACCGACTCTGCGCGCCACATGTGGGAAAGACGGGCGGCTTCAAAGTGCAGAAGAGAGGCAGCACTGGGCCAGAAAAGCAGGAAATGAGAGAGGAACTGGGGGGTGTGGTGTTACGTAACTAGCCTTCTACTGCACACAGAAATAGCGGCAGAGAGAGAAGACACTGGTCCACAGCTGGACGGATCATACTTATTATTGTTGTTTTGATATTTCTGCAACCCATCGCCCATGACGGGCGCCCGGGGAGCAGTGTGAGGGGACGGTACTTTGAAGAGGGGCACCTCAGTGGCACCAAACCGGCAACCTTCCAATTACGGGTCCACTTCCTTGGGGGACGGCCTCATCCGCAAGGCCAACCACTGCCCCAACGGTACATTTGCAAACAACATGTCTTCACTTCTGCCTGAGTGAATCCAACGGCACGGAGTGCGGTGCGTTTTTTTTTTTTTTTTTTTGGGACACCAAGAGTCATCAAAACACTCACAACCAAACCAGCAATAATATTGATGATGACAAAACAAATAACAAAATATATATGTGTGTGTGTGTGTGTGTGTGTGTGTATATATATATATATATAATTTTTTTGTCATCATCAATATTATTGCTTGTTTGGTTGTGTGTGTGTGTGTGTGTATATTTGTTTTGTCCCCCCCCTGGGGCAGTTGCTAAGGAAAACACTTAACGCAAATGTTCAACCCTTCACTAGTAACGGCATCGTTGAGTCATGCAAGAACAATGTGTATAAAACAGGGTCCGTTCTTACACGGCAGGGCAGGGCAAATGCGACGGAACGCCCTGACCATCAGACTGTAAATGTGACAGAGCCACCTAGTGGTCAAGCGACGTCAACACGCCGTTGCCTTAAATTGAGCCATTTGGGTCTTAGCGGTCCCCTTAATGCTGTTTCTGAAGTCTCTTTCTGATATTACGCCGCGGTGCAGAACTACAGCCACTTTTAGCCAGTCACACAGCAAGATTTACCCAGGATGCACCACTTCCTTGTGCCTGTAGTTTTCAACGCAAACGGGGAGGAGAGCGGCCTGTAGAGGTGAGATTTGCAGAAAATTGTGTCATCATACTCATATAATCATTCGTGTAATCACATATAATAAAAGAATTAATAAAAAATACGGGGCAGCGGTGGCCTGGTGGTTAACGAAGTGGAGGACACTTTTTGTTGTGTCACCGTGTGCTGTGCTGCAGTGTTTCACAATGACAATCACTTCCCTTTTCACGTTCACTATTCTCCGACCATAGACAGTCTAGGCAACTAGTATCATAGTTAAATAATCTCACAAAGTGAAATTTTCATAATAAGGATCATTAAAAGGTGCCTGGTGCCTACAAACAGAGCCATGTGCCTTTTTTAAACCTATGGTAAGAGCACAAGACAAAAGAGTGAGTTTTATTGGATTGGCCAATGTCCTGCCTGTAAATTATTCCACATATTACAAGTTCTGTCAAGAATGCATTATATTACATTTTTCAGAGCCGCTACTCACTGGGAGACTCATGGTCCTTTCTCAAGGACACAGTGGTGCTAAGTGGGATTTGAACCACCGCTACAGTTTAATCTGTTTCATGAGGGGTTTTTTTTGTTTTGTTTTGTTTTTTAAATGCATTAAGCTACTGCCACCTTAACAAAAGTTGATTCATTCTTCAAATTCCCCAGATCTCAGTCTAGTCACAGACCCGTTAGATGTGTCCAGTAATTGGAGGCTCCACCTCACCATGTACAGGACCTGAAGTATTCGCTGCGTCAACATCTTGGTGCCAGATACCACAGGACACCTTTAGAGGTCCTGTACGGTCCATGATTTAACCAACAAAATGTTAGATAGGAGTTTTTGGTGTTTGAAGGCGTATTAGGTTACATAGTGCTAAAGCCAAATTACAGTCAAAATGTTGAAGTTGAGCTTGGTCATTTCAGCTATATACGTGTTAGACAGCACATAGCACCGAAACGAAATAACGTTTCTCTGGAACCTGGTGCTACATGGAACAAATTAAACAAAGTCACACACACAATGCGCACGTGTGCGACACACGTAACAATTGAACAATTACATCATGCCATACATTCAGAGTGGTGAAAGGAGAAGCAGAGTAGCAGCAGTAAAGTCCAGGATAGCTAGTTAATCCCTGTGCAATGGAAGGGATCGATAATATATCATTTCTGAGACTGTGTGCGTCCTCAGATTTTGTTCCTTCTTCTTGATCAACTTCAGATTTTTACATTTACATTTACAGCATTTATCTAGTCGCCCTTATCCAGAGCGACATACAATCAGTAGTTACAGGGACAGTCCCCCCCTGGAGACACTCAGGGTTAAGTGTCTTGCTCAGGGACACAATGGTAGTAAGTGGGGTTCATAGGCGAGTGTGTTACCCACTAGGCTACTACCACCCTAAGTATTTTTTAAGTATATTCATTTTGTTGTAATTATTATAAGGTTCTATCCTGATGCACATGGCCCTAATCCATTTGCGCACGGACGCACAAGAACACACACACACACCCATACTGCACATTACTTAAGATCAGAGTAATCCAAAACCTTGATGGGCATAACCTGCCAAGTGCGTGGGCAGGGCAGTTTCCAACAGGAGCCGTTTTTCAGGTCTTCGCTCTTATTGACTGTATACGAGCATGTTCACACAGCCGCACTTCGCAGAACGCCATCGCCTTTGTTGCGTAGAGCAAGCTGATCTAAATCTCGGCGCCAGCCGGTCTCATCGCGCTCGCACTTCCCAAAGGCACATTAGCCTACGGCGCTCACCGAATTGGCAAGAAGGCCTTTATAATGATCCTTTTGGAGATCGCCCGCCATCGTGGGAAACGAGGACGAGCGAGACAACGGGTCAATGTTTTACGGAGGCCATGTGACCCAAAAAAGCTCGCCAAGACACAAGAGGAAACTGGACTCCTGTTAGTGGTTAAGGAAGCTGCCCCATAATCAGAAGGTTGCCGGTTCGAATCCCGATCCGCCAAGGTGCCACCGAGCAGAGCACAGTCCCCACACACTGCTCCCCGGGTGCCTGTCATGGCCGCCCACTGCTCACTCAGGGTGATGGGTTAAATTTACATTTACATTTGCAGCATTTATCAGACGCCCTTATCCAGAGCGACTTACAATCTGTAGTTACAGATTGTTATGGGACAGTCCCCCCCCCTGGAGCAACTGAGGTTAAGTGTCTTTCTCAGGGACACAATGGTAGTATGTGGGATTTGAACCCGGGTCTTCTGGTTCATAAGCAAGTGTGTTACCCACTAGGCTACTACCTCTGCATTACTACTACCAAATGCAGAGGACAAATTTCACTGCGTGCACCGTGTGCTGTGCTGCTGTGTATCACAGGTGACAATCGCTTCACTTTATTTTATCTTTATTATTTTTAATTATACAAGTGAGGGGGCACCGAAAATCATTTCACTGAGGGCTTAACAAGATGCTACAAGTTTTAAATTCATTTCGTTTCAAACAAGCTAGATTAGCAGCCATCTCAACCGGGGTCCAATGCATGTTTTTTATTTTTTTGCATTGCGAAGACTACGTGCACAGGGAAAAAATGACTAAAATGAAGCTCTGCATGACATTTTAAAGGCGTGGGTGGTTGTAGCCTAGTGGGTAACACACTCGCCTGTGAACCAGAAGGCTCAGGTTCAAACCCCGCTTACTACCATTGTGTCCCCGAGCAAGACACTTAACCCCGAGTGTCTCCAGGGGGGGGGGCTGTCCCTGTAACTACTGATTGTAAGTCGCTCTGGATAAGGGCGTCTGGTTAATGCCCTTATCCAGAGCATTTAAAATAACCGCGGGCGTCTAGTCCCTCAACAGCGGCTCCGTCACCAGCCAAACCCCCCCGCTCGGTATGCGACATGCTCGCATGCGATTAGATTAGAGACGCACACATTTAGGAACAAGACCCTCCGGCTCCGCTGTCAGACGCGTCCTGATAAGAGGCAGACAGGCCGGCCTGCAGGTGGCGGAGACGAGTCCGAGTCCTGCACTCCGGCCCCAAAGACGAAATCGAGGAGTCGGTGTATCTCGGCGAAAGGCGGCGTGCAAACGCAGGCGTAAACAAACACCAACACGCCCTCAAAGCACACCGACTCGCTCGCAGACCTGGGAAACAGCATTCGTGTCCGACCTCTTCATGACGTCCAGAAAGAAAAGTAAAAGGCAATATAACAACCGAACTTGGGACGAAGCGTCACTGACCAGTCCAGCTACAAGAGAACTGCACCTCGACCCAATTATTTCATATTTCTAGGAACACAGATCTGCAAAGGTTTGCAAGGTGCCTTCTAGATTCTTCTCGATCCATCCAATAACGTCTCCAGATTCCAGACAGATTATATGTAGAAACCAGTTGGGTTTGGCACTCACAGACTGCCAGTCCTCTGAATGGCGGAGTTGGAGCTGCCGCTGGACTTCTTCTGGTGTGTTAAAGAGCCTCCCATGGTGTCGGTGGTTCGGGTGCCGAGGCGTCCCGCCGCTGCAGTGACGCTGCAGCTTCTGCCTGTGCAGGAGCGCCGAGCTCCCGCTAACGTCCCAGCGGGACACCCCCCTTCCCCTCCCTCCCTCCCTCCGTCCGTCCATCAGTCACTCCGACTCCTCCTCTCCGTGCCGCAGACAGGTGGGGGCCGGGCTTGGGCGTGTCGGCGTAAAAAAAAAACAGACGCTCGGTTTTCATTATCACTTCACTTCGGCCTCCGTTTTTTTTTTTCCCCCGACTCGGGGGGGTCAGAGGTCAGCCTCGCACAGCACGGTGGCTTCTAATCTGGGAGGTCCAACCACGTGCTGATATCCTGCCCTCGGGAGGCGGTCGTGATTATTACCCAGATGTGGGTCAGGGCTTCGCTCGTAACGTTACATTCTACATTTTACAGCATTTATCAGACGCCCTTATCCAGAGCGACTTACAATCAGTATTTACAGGGACAGTGTCCCTGGAGCAACTCAGGGTTAGGTGTCTTGCTCAGGGACACAATGGTAGTAAGTGGGATTCGAACCTGGGTCTTCTGGTTCATAGGCGAGTGTGTTACCCACTAGGCTACTACCATAGGCTATCGTTTTTGCCTATTTATTTCAGCAGATATAGTTATTCACAAACACAACAAATTGTACAATAACACGTACGCACGTCCTGCCCATTGTTGTTGTTGAGAGACACCGTCTACCGGAATCAAATTCCTTGCACTTACTTGGCCAATAAATACGATTCTGATTCTGATTCTGATGCCATATCCCTGGTGAGCCTGAGCAGCAGTGGTGGCACTCGCAGTGTGGCGGGACCGACTCAAAATATGGCGGGATGCTTATCCGACATGCACAGACTAAATACGGAAAAACGCCGTTTTTCCTCAGCGTACGAAGGAGTCATTTCAACACTTTTTATATCCACCGTAAACGAATCTGGCGCCAACGCCTGCTGCTATTCGACTCGGTTACGTTACCGTCCTGGTGCAAACAGCCCCTGGATTAGTAACTCCCATTGGCAGACACCGCAAAGTCTGCAGGACGCCGTCCCATTCTGTGTCCTACATATCCTGTGATATATTGTGAAGGCACTTACTGTCCCTCGGTAAAAAAAAAAAAAAAAAAAAGACAACGAGCGGCTGACGAGAGACATATCGTGTCTTCATCAGAAAATTCATCTAACGGGATGGTAGTAGCCTAGTGGGTTAGGGTTAGCCTATGAACCAAAAGACTACAGAGTCACAGGTTCAAACCCCACTTAATTCCATTGTGTCCCTGAGCAAGACACTTAACCCTAAGTTGCTCCAGGGGGACTGTCCCTGTAACTACTGATTGTAAGTCGCTCTGGATAAGAGCGTCTGATAAATGCCGTAAATGTAAAATGTAAAATCTAATGTATTTTTCTTCACCGAGGCCTCTAATACAACAGCAGGCGCCTCAGCCGCAGGACTGGTTCTTTGCTGAAGGCCTACAGTGGACCTCGGACTCAAAAAGCCCTTTTAGAAAAGTTCGAAGCTGCCATCAATGCTACTGGGCGGAGCCTGACACCCGGTGGTTGTTCACGGAAATACAAGTGAAAACCATCCAGACAAGAAAATAATAATAATAAGTCAGAGTAATTGTGAATGTGATGTGAGATGTGCATGAAGGAAGTTTTCCACTTTCACCAGATTGAAACCCCGGGGACATTTGAAAAGCCCGGGGACATTGAAAGCCCGGGTGCATGGGGTAAAACTTTTGCCAAGTCTTTGTGTGGACAACCAGACCGGCCGATCCGCTGCGTCAAATCCGACGCCGAAGGGGGAACAACGTTGTAGAGTGACTCTTTTGGTCTTTGTGATCATTCCATCCTGAAATATTCTGGAATTGGAAGATCTGCGTAAAGAGAACAGGGTGTCTGTAGCAGCGGCCACGCCTCGCCGCCTGTGGGCTTTTGAGACGCACACGGGACCATGAGCAATCTGAGGGCGGGTGAAACATCTCAACTGTTGACTCAGCACCTCTGGCTCGCTCCCTCTGGCATGGGACAGTCGCCACCCCCCCGGAACCCGTGGCCTCCCAACGTCCAGCTCCCACGCCAGATATGAATCTAGGGTGGTAGTAGCCTAGTGGGTAACACACTCGCCTATGAACCAGAAGACCCAGGTTCAAATCCCGCTTACTACCATTGTGTCCCTGAGCAAGACACTTAACCCTAACTTGCTCCAGGGAGACTGTCCCTGTAACTACTGATTGTAAGTCGCTCTGGATAAGGGCGTCTGATAAATGCTGTAAATGTAAATGTAAATGAATAAATAAGTAAGCGGCTTCCCCTTCAGACTGGGTGTGTTCATGGTGACATCACCTTCCCACAAGCTCCAGGCCACAAGGGGACATATATATATTATTTTTTTATTTTTATTTTTTTTGCAGATGATGCAATTTGGTAGGGTGGTAGTAGCCTAGCGGGTAACACACTCGCCTATGAACCAGAAGACCCGGGTTCAAACCCCACTTACTACCATTGTGTCCCTGAGCAAGACACTTAACCCTGAGTGTCTCCAGGGGGGGACTGTCCCTGTAAGTCGGTCTGGATAAGGGCGTCTGCTAAACGCTGTAAATGTAAATGAAGTGTGCGTGGGATTTCGGTGAACATGTCACGGTGTGGCTTGTGGATGTCGGCCCTGCAGCGGCGCATGAGCGACGCTCTTGTGCGCGGCCGGGCCGCGAAGCCCTGAGTGGGAGCCTTTGTCCGAACGTCTGCGGTACAAGGCCTGGTCACGCTGGCAGGCTGAGGACCGACTTACACGCTCTTGTGCGAAATAACCATGTGATCCAAGAGCCTCTGAGTCTTTTCCAGCCTGAAAACCCCAGTTTTCACGCAGGTCACAGAATCAGATCCCCGCGCCTAATACATTTTACAATTTATCCAGAGCGACTTACAGTCAGTAGTGACATGACAGGGACAGTCCCCCCCTGGAGACACTCAGGGTTCAAGTGTCTTGCTCAGGGACACAATGGTAGTAAGTGGGGTTTGAACCTGGAGGCTTCTGGTTCATAGGCGAGTGTCTCACCCCACTAGGCTACTAGCACCCCCAATGTTACCATCCCTGTTCGAGGGCACAGGCCTCAGGTGACCCGGAAAAGCACACAAGAGAAGGGGATCCCGGGGACGTGACAGCAGCCTGTTACTTAGCACCAGCACCAGCTCTCAGCTCTACCGACACTTCAACAGATCCTTCCAGAACCTCCCAACTCCGAAAACTCGAGAGTCCGCGGATGGAGCACGACATTGAACCGCCTGCTCGGAGAACATCGCCGCTTCGTGGAAGGACCGGACCGGGATAGAGGGGGGGGGCCGCACGGCACCTGAGGTCGGGGAAACGCGAGCTCCTCGCCGGTAGAAGCGGGTTTTTAATCCGCGCCGGATTCGGACGGGTCCGTTTCGCTCCCACGCTTACCTTCAAATGTGGAGTTCACGCTGTAAACGTGCCGCAAACTTCTGCTCAGAGGAATTTAAAAAAGCGAAGCAAGAAAAAGTGTCCGGACCGGCGGGACGGTGTTGATTGGCCGGGAAAGCGGATGGGATGGAGGATGGGAGGGAACTCCGCGCCTCCCTCCCTCCGGAGGAGAAAAAGGAGGAGGAGAGGAAAGAGAATGAGAAGGAGGAGAAGGGGGAGGAGAATGAGAAAGAGAAGTAGGAGAAGAATGAGGAGGAGAGGCAGGAGCAGAAGGAGAAGAATGAGAAGTAGAAGAAAGAGGAGGATGAGAAGGAGGAGAAGAAGAAGAAGCGGGAGGACGAGGATGAGAAGGAGAACTAGAAGGAGGAGGAGGAGAAGAGAAGAAGGAGAAGAAAAACAAGTCTAATTTGGGAAATTGGCGGAATTGCCTTTAAAGGGGGGGTGCTGTTCCCAAAAATTAGTAAGAAAAAAAAAAAAAAAAAAGCAAGGAACTGCCTTTTATATAATTATACACTTTAATTAAACAAACAATTAGAGAAAACAGCCTACATAAAAATAATGACAATAGAGTTTTTTAATTAATATTTGAAATGCATATTTGCAACATGAACATGCACAGTGTACAGTAGTCACATTCCAGTATAAATATTACGTGGCACCCCGGAGCTAGTATCTCTGCGCTGGGGCTCCCTGGTGTTCGTGGAGCTAGTATCTCTGCGCTGGGGCTCCCTGGTGTTGGTGGAGCTAGTATCTCTGCGCTGGGGCTCCCTGGTGTTTGTGGAGCTAGTATCTCTGCGCTGGGGCTCCCTGGTGTTCGTGGAGCTAGTATCTCTGCGCTGGGGCTCCCTGGTGTTGGTGGAGCTAGTATCTCTGCGCTGGGGCTCCCTGGTGTTCGTGGAGCTAGTATCTCTGCGCTGGGGCTCCCTGGTGTTCGTGGAGCTAGTATCTCTGCGCTGGGGCTCCCTGGTGTTCGTGGAGCTAGTATCTCTGCGCTGGGGCTCCCTGGTGTTGGTGGAGCTAGTATCTCTGCGCTGGGGCTCCCTGGTGTTCGTGGAGCTAGTATCTCTGCGCTGGGGCTCCCTGGTGTTGGTGGAGCTAGTATCTCTGCGCTGGGGCTCCCTGGTGTTGGTGGAGCTAGTATCTCTGCGCTGGGGCTCCCTGGTGTTCGTGGAGCTAGTATCTCTGCGCTGGGGCTCCCTGGTGTTCGTGGAGCTAGTATCTCTGCGCTGGGGCTCCCTGGTGTTCGTGGAGCTAGTATCTCTGCGCTGGGGCTCCTTGGTGTTCGTGGAGCTAGTATCTCTGCGCTGGGGCTCCCTGGTGTTCGTGGAGCTAGTATCTCTGCGCTGGGGCTCCCTGGTGTTCGTGGAGCTAGTATCTCTGCACTGGGGCTCCCTGGCGCTCGTAGATTTCCTTCAGAAGCAGAAGGGCTGTGTCCTCCGACTCCCTGGAAGAACCAAAAATTCCAACAGCATCAGCAGGATATTCCTGATGGACGTGAAGGGATGAGGGGACAGCCGCGCTGTACGGACGCGAGATAATATACGAGATCATTTCCACTTCAGGACACGGTTGGACGACTCACCAGTAGCAAAGGTGGCTCTGAATGGCAAACAGGTACTGATTGAAGTTCTCGATGGCTTTCTCCTGAAGCACATAGTCAATGCGGCTGCCACCATTCAGGAGTCCAACGTTGACGCCCTGCTTCATGGTGTCCTGACCGCCCTGAGGTTCCCTCTCCAGGGCTCCTGTTCCTGTACCGGTCATTAGACCATGTAAAAAGCAATTAGTCTTACACTTCACGTCACTTCCTTGTATTGGACTTTTATCGCAGGAACGTCACCTTGTTGCACCGTGGCGCCATTTGCACTGTTGGCCTCTAAAGGCAGCATGTTGTTGGGTGTCTGCGAGAAGGCCTGCCATACGGAGCGCAGGGAACCCAGCAAATCAGAGCCCACGCGCGTGAGGCCTTCTTTCAGTTCTGCAGACAGGCCCAGACAAACGTACAGTCGAGTCGGAAATTCCAGCAGAACCAGAAAGCGACACGAAACAAAGGGCCTTCTGGTAGTGAGATGATGGCGGGTCTTACCAAGGTGCATTCTCTTCCTGCCTTTATGATGTGGCACCAGCATGGCCTCCAGCTCCACATCAGGAGGAAGTATCATGGGCTCGATTCGGTAAGCCACTGGGTCGAACTACAAAAGGGAAGGAGGAAACAAATGTCGGGACTGTTTCATCTGTTTGGCCCAAATTCCATTTCAGAGTAATCTCACTGGGTGGTAGATGTTGTAGAAGCTCTTGCATGTGGGAAAGCTGTAATTCGGGTCGATCTTCTTCAAGCCGCGGACAGTAAGAAACATTCCTATAGGCGATCCAAAAGCGAAGAAGGCCTGGGGCTCAAAGGGCAGCTGGGGGTAGTTCACTGAAACCTGGAAAACAAGTGAATTAACTTGCAATGGATTTGTGGAGAATGGTTTAAGAAAGTGATTGTCATTGCGAGACACTGCAGCACAGCACACGGTGTCCTCTGCGTTTAACCCATCACCCTCAGTGAGCAGTGGGCGGCCATGACAGGCGCCCGGGGAGCAGTGTGTGGGGACGGTGCTTTGCTCAGTGGCACCTCAGTGGCACCTTGGCGGACCGGGATTCGAACCTTCCGATTACGGGGCTGCTTCCTTAACCGCTAGGCCACCGTACCGTCCCGCTAGTATGACAAGAAAGACTGTAGGCTGGTGACTCTGATCACTAAGGATGTCTGCCAATCAGATGCCCTCCTTACCTGCCCAATGCCAACGTCAAAGCACTTATAATTCACAGTGCTGGTTGTTGAGGTCTCTTGGTCCGGCGCTGTTGGTGCTGAAGGCACTGCTTTAATCCGGGCGGCCTGCCCGCTTGGACATAGGAGTGAGGTCCCTGTCCTGGAGAGCTGTGTGTTGTGAGAGATAGAATGGAAAAGACCCAGACAGGAAGTTACAAACAATAAAGCCTCATTTCTACAGGACCCTTTCCATCGCCAGGAGGCAAGGGAGTTTTATGACAGAATCCGTTATGGCCAGTGTTGCCAGCCGTAGGGTAATTATTGTATTTGTACCCCAATTTTACCCTCTGTACGATGCATAATAGGGGTGTTGAAATGAATCGTATAATCGATGCATCGCGATGCAGACGTGGGCGATATTGCATCGTAGGGGTGTTAAAATTAATCTTATAATCGATGCATCGAGATGCAGACGTGGACAATTTTGCATCGATGCAGTGCAGAACATAATCAATAATATCATGATGACGTGGAATTCAATTTCAGCCTGATCTGGGAACAGCGCCACTCCGGGTAGGAGTTTTACGCTGCACATATTTTCACGTGACCAATTTGGATATCACACGTACCAAATATTACTGCTTTTATGTAATACAAAATGAAATAATAAGAGGACCTCGGTTCCTCTGCTTGGTGGAGATGTCGAT
The DNA here is from genome assembly GCF_900700375.1 of Denticeps clupeoides. Lineage (NCBI taxonomy): Eukaryota > Metazoa > Chordata > Actinopteri > Clupeiformes > Denticipitidae > Denticeps > Denticeps clupeoides. Next base: position 2,384,801 of record NC_041709.1, read on the forward strand.
CTGCATCAGGACCGGGGCAGACGATTAACTTCGCCCACAACAAGTTTTTCTGCTCTGGAGCAAATCAGAGCGTCCACACAGACGTACGAGACCGTAACTCTGGTATTTGGAAACATCATGTGACCATGTAGAAAATGGCTGGGATGCATCGCGATGCATCGATATCGAGGCACTGCTAATCGTAATCGAACCGAATCGTGAGACCAGTGAAGGTTCACACCTCTAATGCATAATCAATAATTCCAAAATGTATGATACTTTTACCCCTTCATTAGTTGTTTCATTAGCACGACCAGGTAGAGATCTCTGTTTTTATCTGGCTGCAAACACATACTTGGCTTGTTTATGCACAGTCGCCTCTCGTGCCATTACAGCCAATCAATGCACGACGTTCTTACAGGAAGGAATTGGAGAAAGTCCCCAGTTTTAGTTTGCTAGCACTAACAGTAAAGCGTTTTCTCTCGCGGTTGCAATGTGCAAATGATATTCCGGGCTGTTCAGTGTAGGCACTCGTGCTGAACTCCACACAGGTAGAGGCGCTGCTCTGCCCAGAGGTGGTTTTTCTTACAAACGTCCTGCATTATACACTATAATGTGCACGCTCTATGATGATGTGTCTTAGTAAAGCAGTTTTTCTGAACAACGTCAGAATGGAAAGCGGGCGTGCACAATCATTTTTTCTCAAAATACGGTAATTTTTTAGCTGCTGCCACAATACTTCACCATTTAGGATCTGGCAACACCGGTTGTGGCAGAGAGGAAGGGAGGATGGACAAACTAATAGCAGGTCAGAAACCTTCCAGTTCTCTCTGAAGCTCAGAATCTTCTTGCGGGGTCCCAGAGGGATTCCCAGCTCCTTCAAATCATTTTCTGTGCACAGAATCTATATCGAGATTCCAAAAAAAAAAAAAAAAAAGTGTCACTGAAAAGCTGATTTATCATTTCATGTTTAAAGCAAAAAAACATATTCTGTAAGGCTCACCAGAGACTCCAAATCCACCTGCTCTTTCTGAAGTACCGTAAGAAGATCCTCCAAGCCACTCTTCCTCAGTGCATCCTCCAGGCTGTCAGGGCCAGTCGGAGTGAAGTCATTTTTAAGCGTGCTCTCGCTCTAAAATAAATGCCATTTTTATGGGACCTGAATCAGATTAACAATGTTGTGAAAGAGCAAGCCTACATTTGAAAGGTTCCATAGAACCAAACCCCTCAAGGAATCATAAGCCTTTAGCTACCAATAAGCATTAGCGATAGCATTAAAATTTCTGATTCTGGCTAAATAAATTTGATTGATCCCCTAATGTGAATCAAGTCCTTGTGCGTTAGCTAAACAAAGCAGGAGCAGCAGCAGATATGTACACTGGTGGTAGAATAATTATTGGTTTCTAAAGGCCAATGCTCAGGTACGAACCAAATTTCACTCTGTCCACTAGATGGCGCTGTTAACAGCAATCAGAACCAGAGAGCAGCCACACACAGGCTTTCTTCTCAACCTACCTTTTCATTATACAAGTCGTCTGAGCGCGGCTTCTGATTGGTGAGGATGTCAAAGAGGATCAGAGAGCCTGCAAGAGGACAGCCATGTAATAAAATGTCTCTGAAATAATATATTCAAATCTTATTCAAATGTGAGCCGACAAAACAACTACTGCTTGTTATTTAAACTCCACGTTGGTCACAAGTCTTCCGTCGCAAGTTAAGTCCCTGAGACGTGGTTTCTTGTGGATTTGGGACAGGGAATGGCCCGGTTACCTAGGCTGTGTCCAGCCACGGAGACGGCTCCACGGAACCCGGGGTGCCTCTGGCGGAAGAGGCCGTACTGCCGGTCGAGCTCCGAAGCCACGGTGTCCACTATGGTCTGGCAGTACGTGGGGCTGTTGTAGAAGAAGAGGTCCAGCACCGTGTCGTTGCTGAACTGGCGCAGGCGGCTGATGCTGGGCAGGGTGATCCTCTCCATGTCCCTGTTGCGGGACAAGCGGACGGCACCGGGCAGTGAGAGGCGGGCTGTTGCTCGTTGACGCGAGGCACTCGGATCCTCGGCTTACTTATCGACCCCCGTAGACTCTCCGTGCAGCACGCGGTGCCAGTTGACGGGGAGGAACTCCACTCGGCCGTCCCCGCGCCCGCCGTCCCGCTTGAAGTGGGTGTCCATCAGGCCGAGCGAGACGCTCCGGAAGTCGTTCACTGTCGGGAGGAGAGATCACAGCGTTCGGTCGATGGATCGTTCGCTCGTCCGGCGGGGGCAGTCTAACACACCGCCACGTAACGCACCACACTGCACCACGCCCCGCATACGGATGTCGCACGCCGGTCCGATGCCATGCACCATGAAGACCAGGTGGTCAACCGTGTCCGGCTCCCCTGCGAAGAGACACACACACAGGTTACCGCCTGACGAACGTAAATTCTGGCCGTAGGAATTAGAAACAGACCCTCCGGTACGTCCACAGAAATGTTCTCCACGCCCCTCCTGACCTCGGTCAAGTTAGACACACACTTGTCCCCTAACGTGACAAACGGCTGCTGTGTGATGAGCTGAAGAAAAATAAAATGAATAAATAAACGAATAAAAGACGATGATAGAGTACCGTACTGTACCGGGGTACGAGCCAGATTTCAGCCGCACCTTGGGATTGTGGAAAACGACAGTGTCTCCGGTGGGAAGGTCAACGTTCCTGGTCCACTCGTTCAGGGTTGCTGCGATCATGTAGGACTCCTGCGGCGATAGTAAATCGGTTGAATCAGTGTGTGTCATCAGCGAGCAACCATGACGGTGGTGATAAGACTGATATGATTTGTAATGAGTGATGATGATGTCATCGCAGCACACAAACCCAGACACGCAAAAATGACATTACAATCGAATCAGTTTGTAAGATGTATGTAAGGGGCGGTTAAGGAAGTGGCCCCGTAGGTCAGAAGGTCGCCGGTTCGAATCCCGATCCGCCAAGGTGCCACTGAGCAAAGCACCGTCCCCACACACTGCTCCACTGCTCACTCAGGGTGATGGGTTAAATGCAGAGGACACATTTCACTGTGTGCACCGTGTGCTGTGCTGCTGTGCATCACATGTGACAATCACTTCACTTTCTAAAAAAAAATAAATAAAAGTTGGTTCTCACCTCCAGGAGGCTGCTGAGCTCCTCGGCGTACGGCAGGAAGCTGCTGTCTTTGCTTCCCTTGTAGAACCAGGAGCAGCGCCTCACGGCGGTGAGATGCTCCTCCCAGAAGACGGCGCGCCGCCTCCGCTGCCCCACCATGACGTCGTAGCGCCTCCCCTCCGTGGCCACCACCGCACCATCCGCCTCTTTCTGGCCTCGGCTCCCCACTGTTCCACACGGGCAGAGATCTCACGTTCGCCGCACGGCCACATTCACGCAGGACGCAAGTAAGAAGGGGACGAACCATGAGCCGCCTCCAGCGCCGCGGAGTCCTCCTTGCTGAATGGCAGCCAGTTCAGGTCCTGGCAGTAGAACCAGTGGTGCCGGACGGGTTCGTAGACGACCGGGGCGATGGTCTCCATGACGAAAAGCGCAGGATGCCGGTCGGGGCCTGCAGGGACATCACGAGGTGACATTTCTTCACCACCACCACCAGCATGAAGGCAGAAGCAGATTCCCAGCGACTCGCTTCGTACGTCTCATGAATATAAACCGAATATAAACTTTTGCTGAATATGATATATATTTTTGCTGAATATAATATATTGCATGAATATAAACTTTTGCTTCGTGCCCCATTCAGCCTACATCCTATTAATATCCTCTTTTTGACCTTTCACCCCATTTCACCCCATTTCACCCCATCACCCAGGGTGTAGTAGCCTAGTGGGTAACACACTCGCCTATGAACCAGAAGACCCAGGTTCAAACCCCACCTACTACCATTGTGTCCCCGAGCAAGACACTTAACCCCGAGTGTCTCTAGGGGGGGACTGTCCCTGTAACTACTGGTTGTAAGTCGCTCTGGATAAAGAGCGTCTGGTAAACGCCGCAAAATGTAAATGATATCACGTGACTTAAAAAAGTTCCTCTCTTTAGAATAAGAATAACACGGAGACAGAACGGCGAACCTGAAACGAGTCCTCGGTCCCGTCGGTCCCGTGTGGACGCGCAGAGTGACGGGGCGCCGGCGGCGGCGCGGGATTTAACGCGACGCGGACGTCGCCGGGGTTTAAAGGTCACCTCCCGGCGTGGAAGTCACCGCGCGTCATCCGTCGTGGCGAAATAGACCAGGAATGTGGGAAGTAATAGCGCGGCTTTGCGCCATAGTTTATTTTCAAGGCCTTTTCACACAGTAAGATCTTTATTGCGTCAGATCCTGCTTAAAAAAAAAAAAGGCTATTTTCTCTCATTAAATATGACACGTTTAGAGACAACAATGTTCATTTTTTTTTACATACGATGCGTTTATATATTGAAACGTTTATTAATTGACAAGTGGTGCCACATAATACTAATACAAACAACCTGGCGTCTGTATGCAGATTACACTATATTAGACCACAAAAAAAAAAACAAAAAAAACAGAATCTGTCATAGTTGAGACAATACGAACGTCAAGTTACACATTTTTATTGACAAATCGGGCTTTAATTCACCAGGGGAAAAAAAAAAGAGCAGTCATTTGAAAGTCATTTTCCTCTTCCCATGATCTGTACTTTTAAAAACCAGAGCGCAATTCCAGACTCCATGGCCCAACGTGACTCGAAGAGTCTCTCGTCTGTTGGGTCCTGGACGTCGGGAAGCCCAGAGAGAGGACAGTCGTGAGGAACTGGAGCCTCGTTGCAGGCAGCATTGATTCGGGGAGTTCTTCTCGGCTGGAAGTCACACGCCGTTTTTTGGGGTTTTTTTTTTCTCCTACCCGTCCCTACATGGGTAGGAGGTAGCCTGAGGTGCCTGGTTTGCGCTCCTGTGCGCCCATCGCAGTCTCTCGGAACCTGAGGGGCCTGTGGCAGTCGGAGTCGCTGAGAGCCGGGTAGTGCTGCCGGTAGCACAGATAGGAGATAGCCATTCCCAGCAGAGATCCCACCAGCACATCTAAAGATCGGGACAAGGGAGATGGAGACAGTGAGTCTGCTGGACATGATAACGGAGGTCTTCCATCAATCAATGTGCAACGCAAACACAGCAAACCTCAGAAGAAAAATAGCACATGAGGAAATATTATGAAAGAGACAATATTTGCTTTTAAAATCTTGAAGGATCCAGTTTCATTAGACTCAACCCCACATTGTGATCAAGGACAGGCAGATTATGATGCTGGGCACACTGCTTCACCTTGCCAGTGATGCTTGTAGTCGCAGGTTCTGGACAGTGCGATCATAATGGCGAAGAGGAGAGGCGCGAGGAAGGTGCAGAGCCTCCAGGCCTTCCCACGGCCATCTGGGCTGAAGCAATGCAGCTTACCGGCCAGGTAGAGCGCCGTGAATCCCAGTCCAGCGAAGGCAACTGCAGCGGGACAAGATACTACATTAAGAAATTTCGCATTTAAATACAGGCCGCCTCACAGATCCCCGCAGCTGCTTTTAAGTGATTTTCTTCATAGACAAAGTCTGTTCAAAATCTAAACTGATTACATTTACAATGAGATTTATCAGACGCCCTTATCCACAGCAACCTACAATCAGTAGTTACAGGGACAGTCGTCCCCTGGAGACACTCAGGGTTAAGTGTCTTGCTCAGGGACACGATGGTAGTAAGTGGGGTTTGAACCTGGGTCTTCTGGTTCATAGGCGAGTGTGTTGCCTGCTAGGCTACTACCACCCCGATTACTGTGCATATTTAGTATATCTCAGTATATCTGCAGTGTTTCTACGTCACTACAGACACATTAGCAGTTCACACATTAATTTGTGTAAATATTCGAAAAGAGAGGTCTGAAATGGCAGTGCTGAAAGTGCACACTATAGAACTATAGAACCAGTATTTCATACTGTCACTATGTGTTGCAAATTTTCCCAACACCAAGTCCCACTTGGCACGTTTAAAAAGTCATTCGTCATTAGCGCCAATGTTAAACGTGCTCACAGGAGGAGTGTCCACTGGGGAAGCTCTTCCTGCCCTCAGTCACAACCTCGGGGTCACCGCTGCACTGCAGCTCTGAATTCATCTGGCCGTCCGGGAAGCAGCGGTAGAAGAAGTCGGGCCGAGGCCTGTGGGCCAAACAGACACCAGCTCAGCCTGGAAACAACGGAACTCTAGACAACAGCGCAGTAAAAACACTGACTGTGTAATTTAATTAAATGCACCACACAGCATTACAGCTGGCTCGGGTCGGCCCGATAACAGCTCTAATATGGACTCTATGTAGCCTGCAGTGTAAAACAAGGAGAATTCTTGTTTTTGAAAATATTTTTTTTTTTTTTGGAAAACAAGTTTGTCATTAATCATTTTATTATTTTAAAGTGTAATTTGTCCCTTATTTTTTTCACCTATTTGATGCATTTTTAAATTTTGCATTTACTGTCTCTCTGATCAGGATGAGAAAACCTGAATAAGCCTGAATAAAGCCTAAATCTAATATTCTAATAATCTAATATTTTGGACCTATTAAAGGTTGTTAAAGGTTATTAACGGTCACACAGGTATACAGGAAAATTAAAAAGTGTCCCTGCTAAGAAAACTATTGTCCCCTCCTGTCCATTACCTTCGAGCAGGCACATGCTAAAATAATTGATCGTTCAGTTGGAATGGAAAGTGAGTGTGAAAGGACTTCAGGAAGAAGAAGAAGAACTCGAGCGCCTCCTCTTTTTCGCTGATTAATTCATGAGCTCTGAATCCATTTTCAAAATGGCTGGCGTTGATAAACGCAAATAATTGGACCTGAACACAACACTGCCTGTTCAGGTTCAAAGGTCAGCCGGCAACCGGGACACTCGTCACTCACCTCCCCACAGCCAGTTTGACTGCGTTGGTGAAAACCCCGTTCAGCACCAGGGTCAAAGTCACAGCTGAGGATGACAGAAGCACAAACAGGCAAGTGAGGGCTTTATCGGCGCAGCCGGGCTGCTCATTCGGGCCTCGAATGATGGTTCCGACATCACGGTCACACCGCTGTCTGCCGGCTCTGTGCGCTGATAACGTATTAGAAGGGATGATACATGAGACCGTGTCATCGTCCAGCCCGCGCCGTCATTAAAATTAACGTAACGCAAGCCGGATCCTGAGGCTCCACCGGTCCCAAATGTTCTTCAGCACACAGTTTAAAGGTCCCGTGACGTGACATTTTTTTTTTTTTTGCTTTTATATCGGTCTTAGTGGTCCCCTAGTACCGGTGCAGAATTACAGCCTCTTTTAGCCAGTCCCCCCATGAGATTTCCCCAGGACGTGACGTTTCGGTGTGTCTGGCTTTAAATGCAAATGAGGAGAGAGGCCTATAGAGGTTGAGGGGGCCTTTCGAGGAAATAACGTCACCAACGCCGCAATGTTTTTCCAGAAAAAATTAAGTCAACCTGGTTAAAGGCTCGCGTGGCGGGAGAAGAAATGAATTTACATCCAGTCACTGAGCGACTGCAATGCTTTGCACGCTTTCCAGGGTTTTTTAGGGAAAGGGAAAGTTCTCTGGGACGAAGCATGAGAAAAGGGAGTAACCTTCCCGGTTATGATGGGAACTAACGAACAAATTCCAAATGCGGCCGTCTCAGCTGCCGCTCTTTGAACGGCAAAGCAGAGCGACCAAAGCATGCTTTATTCTTCATACATATCGCCATTTCCAGCCATGACAGGACCATAGACAGTCTAGGGGAACTAGTATTATTGTTAAATAATCTCACAAAGTGAAATTTTCACGTCAAGGGACCTTTAAGATTAAGGTGGATTTATCAAATAATGATAAAAATTTAAACACGCGAACCAACTGCAACTGGAATGAAATGGTGCCGCCGAACTCGACCGAAGTGGAATAAGCAGTTGTCCGTGGTTCCGTTTTTGGTCGTGAATTCAGCACGGAAATGGCTGCAGGACCCTTCGTCCTTTCTGAGAGGGTGGGTGCAGGCAGCGGGCCACCTACCCAAGGTGGCCTCCTTGGCGTCGCCTTTCTCTGCTCGTCTCAGACACGCGAACAGGAAGATGGTGGCCAGCGGCGTGAAGAGTGCGATGCTCTGCAACAGCAAGCAAAGGCGTCGAAACGTGAACGTGTGTCTCATGTCTCGTGTGGCCCGCAGGGGTCAGGGCCGCACTCACAAACATGAGCGAGGTGGGGACGCGGTCGCTCTGGACGTGGCGGAACTTGTAGAGCCACAGCTCCTCCGGCTGGAGGTCCCGCTTGAACGGCGGCAGCTCCTCGGTCACCCTGGCAGGACAGAAGGACAGGATCTAGTCACTCCTCCCAAGCCGAGCTCGAGAAGAGTCTTTCCGGTGGAACCGGTCTTTAGGTTGTGGGTTTTTTTTCTAAAGCAGCCGACTGGTTGCATGTCTAGGCAGTGATTTCCTTCCCACGTCACGCCAGACTACGACCTGGTAGTCGCCTATGAACCAGAAGACCCAGGTTCAAATCCCACTTACTACCATTGTGTCCCTGAGCAAGAACCTTAAAACTGATAAACTGTAAGTCGCTCTGCATAAGGAGCGTCTGGTAAATGCTGTAAATGTAATTTTAGTCCGAAAAGGACCCGGTCAGGACCTGGAATACTCACAGGAAGAGCGCCAACAGCAGCAGGCGGGCCAACGCTTCGGAGATGAAGCCATTATCCAGGCTCTTCCTCATCTTCACCCCCCGCGCCCAGTCCGCCAGGGCTTTACCTGCGCAGCACACCACAGAAGAAGAAGAAGAAGAAGAAGAAGAAGAAGAAGCACAGACGGCGTGAAATGGGCGCGTCCCGCGGGGGGTGGAGAGCCGAGCTCCGAGCTGTTTTACCGTCAAGCACCGCGCGTCCGAGGTAAAGCGACGCGCAGACCAGAGCGCAGAGCAAGGAGAGGTGGCTCATGGCAGCAGCTGCCAGCGCCACATCTGCACGCCGCTTCCGCGAACTCGCGACTGGCGCGTCGTGAAACTCGTAAGCGGCGCTACCGACCTGCGGATGCGGCGGCCGCGGGTTTCCGTGCAGGCGTCGTCGGCGCTTCCTCTTCGCATCGACCGTTCGCCGTTAACCGGAGCGGCGGCGCCGGAGGAGGGAAGCGGAGCGGAGCCGAGCCGAGCCGAGTCGAGCCGAGCCGAGCCGAGGATGGACAGGGCGGGGGGCGGGGCCAGCCCACCACGTCATATTTTTTACCGGCGACGCCTAATGGCCACGCGAGCTCGCTTGGTGAGGTCATTTCCTCACGTGGGTTATCCTACCACAACTCATCTACTCTTTTCCTCCTTCTGTCATCTACCATGACACTGAATACATCCTGGACTTCTCCAACCCTACAACTGTAGGACTCATTATATCATATCCAACCCTGCACTGACACCATTTGCAGGCTCACTCTACCCTGGAAGGGGGTCCCTCTCTGTATCACTCCTTCCCAAGGTTTCTTCCTCTCTTTTTTTCTCTCTCCTAGAGTTTTTTTGTGTGGAGTTTTTCCTTGTGTGCAGAAGGGTCAAGTGTGGGGGGTGTCAACTGTAGGGCCTGTCAAAGCCCATTGAGACGTACTGTATGTGATTTTGGGCTATATAAGAAATAAATGTTGTTGTTGTTGCTTCCAAAATCTCTGCATGTCTAACCGACGTCTCATCTTGGATGGCAGCCCATCACCCCCAACTCAATCCCACCAAAACCGAACCAATATTCATTCATTCAGCAGATTCTTCACCACGTCAGGATCTTGCTATTCACCTGGACAACCTTCTACAACAGCCCGCAACCTTGGAGTAACAATAGACAGCCAACTCTCCTTCTCGACTCACATCAGCAACCTTTCCCGCTCGTGTAGATTCCTTCTCTACAATATCAGACAAATCCGCCCTTATAAACACAGACGACTGTTGCAGGTGACTCCACTGACACCAAGACACCGCCGTGAACGTGGGCACAAGACCATGTGACCTGGACAATGCAGCAGTGGTCTACCGTCCTGTTCACTGATGAGTGTCGCGTCAGCGTTGCTGGAGAAGGCGCGGTGAGCGATACGCTGAGGTCAACATGGTCCCCAGGGTTTGCTTTGGTGGAGGAGGTGCAACAGTCTGCATCACCACTCAGCGCAAAACAGGTTTGGTTTTTGTACATGTCTCAGTCACCGCACGTTCTTACCTCAGAGACATCATCAACCCTCCGGCTATCACACCCCAAACCTTCTGTTCATGGATGACAATGATCCACCACATCATGGCAGAATGGTCAAAGATGGACTTCAGGAAGTCAAAGTGCCTCATATAGTACGGCCATCAATGTCCCCTGACCTGAACCCCATAGAGCACGTCTGGGACCAGCTGAAGCCCCACATGACCTGGCAGAACTGCGTGTAGCACTTGTGGAACGCATTGCCTCAGAACAGCATCATGAGGCTAGAGAGGAGCATGTGACGTCGCTGTCAAGCTGTCATTGCGGTAAATTGTGGAAACGCCCGCTACTGACATTGTAAATTTTTGTTATTTGGGGCAATCAGTGTTATTGTCTAAATTTTGGGGGTAATAGATATTAAACTAATGAAAATTTCTTCTCATACATTGTTAGTAGTATCAAAGGGAACTTTTACTTAATTAAAATTCAGAGCAAATAGGAAAAGCACTCATGTAAATAACAATATCCCTAACGTATTGTGAATAGTGTGTATATATGAATGATCTTGACACCCATGTTCATTAAGTACCCTCTCCTTGCCCTTTACGGCATTTATCAGACGCCCTTATCCAGAGCGACTTACAATCAGTAGTTACAGGCACAGTCCCCCCTGGAGACACTCAGGGTTAAGTGTCCTGCTCAGGGACACAACAGCTGTAGGTGGGGTTTCAACTCGTTTCCTCTTTCCCATATATTTGCATCTAATGACGTTAGGACTCATGCAGGAGAGGAAGTGATTTAAAAAAAAAAAAAAAAAAAAGTCCAGCAGCTCAAAGAACATTCAGTACAGTTTTATTGATGTCAAACCAAGCAAGTCTGAAAACGATTAAATCTGTGGAATGTTACTTAAAGTACTCTCCAAATAAATTATGAAATCTGAAGGAGAAAGGGGGAAAAAAACCATCTCAGAAGTAAGTCAAATAAAAAATACAAGAAAAATGTACAAAAAATGTTCCTACAGTCACATACGTACAAGAAGCAATATTTTACAGGCATTCTGGAGACACAACAGAATGACAGCTGAATTGTTTGCCATCTAATATGTACAATTGGACAAGCATCATTCTCTTACACAATGCAATTAACACAGGCTAATTAACATAGCCAAAAAACCTCTATTCATGAATATACCATTTTATAAAACTTGGAGAGGACATTCATTCTATCCAAGCCTCTTCATGTATGATATTTCTTTTATCATTATTAATAAACTGGAGTGTAATTTTTTTTTTCAATGCTCTTGGTGAAAATTTCCACATTAACACTAAACATTACACAAAAAGAGAAGTTCTTGTTCAGTAACAAGATTTAGTAATATAAGTCTATTTGAAGAGTTATGTGAAATTAATACATCAAAAACAGTACATCGTTCCAGAGGGGCTGAAGAGACCCTTCGTCTTCAGACTCTTCCTAGGAACACAATAATCAATTCTCAACATGCTGGGATAGCACAAGATGCCCATGATCACTGAAGAGAGAGGGATGGGGGATTTATTTAAAAAAAAAAGAAAGAGACACGATGAGGTGAATGATGTAGACACTGACTACACTTCCAGACAACTGAAACTGCAATACATCAAGTGTTAATACCAAATACTGTGTATTCTGTGTACAGTGTGCCAAGTTTGACAAATTAATAGTGGCAATTCTATATTATTCATATTCTGACTTTGTACACTGATGTGATTCCAGCTTCGGTCCTTTTTCAAATGTATAGTTTGGCAAATGAACACCTAGGCTGCAGATACAGATTTCCCATAAGGCCATCATAGTATAAATGCTGTTAAAATAAATGTCAAGGCATAATGTTTTGGGCCTTTATGTATTTGGATGGGTGATCTCATTAAATATGCACTTGCTATATTTATCCCCTATTTGAAAAGTTCAGTAAAAGTTAGCAAAATCAGAAAATAATCTTTGGAATAAGTGTTAAATTTTAAAGGTCCCATATTGTTGAGAGAAAAAAAAAAAGGGGAAGTGGCTACTGTTAAAAAGAGTTTGAGGTGCTACAGGGAAATAAGAATGCGGGATGTATAACCTGCTTTCATTAAATGTTCATTGGTGGGGCAGTTATGAAAAACAGTTAGCCAATCTACATCCATATACCTTTACTGCACAAGCAGTCAGCGCCATGCTAAACTGTAAACAATGGGCTATAAACCATACTTTGTAACGAGAAACCACTTTATACAACAAAAGCATATATGGAACCTTTAAAAGTGCCTGTATACAAAAAGACTCACAAGTGCCTGCTTTAGGTACTGTAGTGGAAAAAATACAGTTAAAATTATAAAGGCAAACAGAGAAAAACAGGAAAAAACAAAGACGCACTCCTTGAGGTTGGAAATGTTCAACACATATAAGAGCACAGGCAAGATCACACATTCTGCCGGAAATCTCATTTGCAATGGGGTAGATGCAATTTAAATCCAAGCTAATGTTTTACAATGTCCATCAAATTCCACATCACATTACAAAGCGGTAGCAGGTGGGGGAAAAAAGGACCAAAAGTAAAGAATTCAAGTAATCTCACACTTGCTGTGCTTTCCACCTGGGAATAAAGTGACAAACATACTGGGTGATGTAGTTGTGTCTAATACTTTCACTAAATAGTATGGCAATGAACTTCGAAAAAAATAAAAAAAAAGTTCCAATCGCCTTTTGAAGCTATTAAAAAATATTGTATTTAAAAAGTGCTCTCCCAAGCATTGGAATGGTATAATAACAGTGCACACAACTGCAAAGATACCAGTAACAAGATACAAGGTCTAACAGAGAGAGGGAGGTGGCGGGAGGAAAATTAAAAATAAAAAAAAAAGTCTGCAACTGTACCCATAGCCATCGGGGTTAATACTCCCGAACACAGTAATTAAGTTTTCAAGCACGTTACTGCACGTCACACTAGCTACTGAGTTTCAGATTTTTAGGAGTTCTTACAATATATTTCCCCCCCCACACACGCACACACAAGGTGAATTTGCCGAGATCAAAGCTATTGAGTTGTTTATGAGGATTCACATCAAGTATAGAAATCACGGCGAGGTTATGCTACACTATGCTGGCACTGTACATCATGTTTCCTCATCAGGTCTGCCATCCACATCTGGACCAAATTTACAGGAGAAGACATTTTTTAACCTCATTAGTAAGTAAATAAGACACAAAAAAAAATTAAGAAAAAGAAAACATAGTAAAAAGGCCCAACATCAAGCAATAACACTGTGAATTGTATGTTAGTGACACTTGCAAAGTCCCAGATATCTAAATATAAAAAACACTAGGATACGTAATCTACGCATGGCCAGATACAATATAAAAAAAAAATGAAAATACAAGAATGCAGACCGTATTTACATGAGAAGAAAAAAAAAAATTAAAAATCACCATCAGTACTAGACACACGTCACAATATGTGAAATACAGGAGGGGGGAATAAAGTAGCAACATAAAAGGAGGTGAAAGTTCCTCACGTCTGAGATTTCCATTGGCACCCGTGCAATATCATGGACAGTAATACAATAAATGTGACACTAATTTGACTTTTCATAAGGCCCGTCTAGGAGGAAAGATGGCAGTGTCAAAATCTGCATCTGGTTTTAGTTCACATGAATAAAAAACTTCCGTTCAGAGTTCACTCCTTAGAAAAAAAAAAAAAAAAAAAGTGGCAAGTACAAGTGCTCCATTCCAACGACCAGCCCGAATGTAATCCTGGGGGGGGGGGGGGGATGAAGTGCTCCCTTCTTCATGTGTTTTGTTTCCTATTTCCTAATGAAAGGCCTCACAGGTTGCCTGACTAGACATCACAAATCACGTTTCTTGACCCTGACTCATGGCTGTAAGGAATTGTGTGAGAAAAGCTGAATGATGTGCCAGTTACGGAGGCCAGTCAATAAACTCTCTCTCTCTCAAAAAAAGAAAGGAATAAAAAAAAAAAATTAAAAAAAAAAGAGCACATACAATAGTGATATCAAATGTATTCATATACTGTAGCAACAATACATTGTGAATTAATGTAAACATAGACATAAATATATTAATATATAGATATATATTTGAAGAGGGAGGGACAAAAATAAATCGCACATTGGAATGGGGAGACAGTCATTGGTTGTGTGAAATGACTTGATCCGTGTGTAAAGTGTTCAGACACGTGGTGCAAGCTTATAGTTCCGGGGTGAGAGTGTGCCCTGAAATCTACATGAGGTACAGAAAACGAATGTCTTTTTTTTTTTTTTTTTTTCCCCTCTATTTCTTTACTGTAAATGACCACTTCCCAGCTCTAGACCTCTAGTTTAATCTGGCTAACAATCAGGCTTCGGACCAAAGAGCACAGCAGAGGTGTGAGGTGTCAGTAGATGGAATAATATGACGCCCCTGTAACCTGTCTAAAATAAATCACACCGACCGAAGCCCAAAACCATCGTATGTTCTAGTCATGTCAGCGGCCGGGCCGGCACAGCTGAATAAGAGCTGCTTGCATGTGCATATCAAAAAAAAAAAAAAACAGGAGAGAGGAGGGGGGAAAAGATAAAGCATTTTTTGCTTACCCTGGATTTAATGAAGAAGAAGAAAGGATAAATAAAAAAAAATAAAAAATGAAGGGCAGAGAGGGGGGCAAGCCGATTTTGCACAGTTTCTGCCGCCAGATTGAGATCCTGGTCATCGCATACAGACTCACACACACATCACGGGGGCCCACTCCCCAGCCTCCTCCGGCTGCTCTTCCTTCACGTGGAGCTCGGCCTGGGTGAGGAGCTCCAGGGGCTGGTCGGGATTGTGCTTCGAGCAGCAGGGCCGGGCGTCCAGGGCGGAGGGCACCAGGCCTCCCCTCTCGTGCTCCCTGCAGTACGAGGTGGGGCAGAAGTCGCAGTAGGCAGAGGCGGCACGCTGGCACACGCTGCACTGGTGCCACGGGCACTCCCATCGTCCTGGAAACGAGAAACAAGATGCCACTCATGTGGAGTTACGGTAAGTGTCCTTCCCTCCCTGTGCTCCAGGCCACATTTTCCACTAGAAGCCTTGGTGCCAACCTAAAGAACAGTGGCGCCAGGCCAAATCTAGGGGCACAATTAGTTCTTTCTTTCATCTTGACCCATTAACCCACTCCACATTTTTGATGTGCTTTTTACACAGTGGGAAGTTGAATCCAAGCCCCCTTCTCACCGTTTTACCACGAGAGAAAAAAAAAAAAAAAAAAAGTGAAAGTGAAGTGATCGTCACATGTGACACACACAGCAGCACACGGTGCACACAGTGAAATTTGTCCTCTGCATTTAACCATCACCCTGAGTGAGCAGTGTGCAGCCATGACAGGCGCCCGGGGAGCAGCGTGTGGGGACGGTACTTTGCTCAGTGGCACCTTTCGAACCGGAAACCTTCTGATTACGGGGCCGCTTCCTTAACCGCTAGGACACCACTGCCCCTAAAGAGACTTTATGGGTGTGGACGGGGCAGGTGTGTGTGGGTGTTACATCCTGGGGGTCTGTGGACGCTTTGGGCGGCGTTTGGAGGCGGTCCCCGCTGACGCCTTAAAATATGCGCAACTCTTTTTCTTCCACTTAGGTCAACACCCGTAACCGCGTGTAAACAACGCTCCCAGTTTCATGGTTAGTTTTTTCCACGTTGCCTGTAATAACGCTGGCTTGCCAAACAGCCATACGAAAGCGCGCGCCGCGTCAGGAGCCGTATTTGTACCCGTCTAACAACTGGGAACACTGACATTTCAGTCCAGGGGGACGGAATACACCGGTAACCTTGTGTAGTGATCGTCGTTATTTTGTGTGCTTTTTGCAGTTTTTGTTTTTGGCCCTTTTGGGTTATTTTTGCTCCTTAATTGTTTTTTTTTTTAAAAACCCTTGTTTCCTGGCACGCCAGTGGTGTTCAACCCTGTGTTTTCCCGCACCCACCATCAGCAGACCACTCACAAACACCATGAACCGTTTAATATAAAGACTATTCATTCAACATATGACCAATTCAACAAGAAGCTACTTGGCCTAGTCTCACACACTTACTCATACTCATATTGTCTACTACACTTTATGTATACTATACTTTTTTTTATTGTGCACACCTGTAATGAAATATCCTGATTGCACCATGGAGACACTCAGGGTTGAGTGTCTTGCTCAGGGACACAATGGTAGTAAGTGGGATTTCAACCTGGGTCTTCTGGTTCATAGGCGAGTGCGTTACCCGCTAGGCTACAACCATATTGTATATTATACGTATACATTATACATATATTATAATATACATAGTGTATATTGTGCATATATTTTTTGTGCTACTTCTTCATTTGCATTGTGTATTGTGCCGGGCGGCATGAGCGACACCAATGTCTGCCACCAAATAAATTATCGGCTTCCAGTGATGCAGATGCATCCAGTCACCCCGGTCATCAAGGGTTTGAGAAGTATGACAGATGGCAGATCGGCCGTACCGTAGGGGGGTTTGGTGAGGTTGAGGCAGAGGAGGTGGTAGGCCTTGGGGCAGTCCTTCTTATCGCACATCACCAGCTCTCCCCCCTCCCCACAGCAGAAGCAGTAATACTCGTGGACCTGCTTGCTGTCTGGCTTCAGACGCCGCTTTTTAGGCTTGAGTTTGGCGTTGCGCACCTTCTCTTCCCGCTCCATCACCACCGCGCTCTAGGAGAGAGAAACAGTTACACAATCAGAAAAATAATAATGTAACAGTTCACCATTGAAAAAGCTTGTTTTCTAAACATTTCATGTAAAATATATCGTTTTATTTTAAATAAAATGCTGGTGAATTCCGGGAAGACGCTCCTTTAAATAAGAGTATTTTGCAGGGGGCTGAGTAACTTTAAACGATGATTAAACATGATATTATTTTGCTGGCAAATTAAATGGATAAAGAAAAAAAAAAAAAAAACCAACAATTTATTAAAATAAACCTGGTGAAAATATTTATTTCCACTTCTGACCCCCCGCAACATTACGCCTATGTTTGAAGTGAAAAAGAACGGACGTAACTTTTTAAAATGTATTATTTCGCACGTCTCGCTTACCTTCGGCCTCACTCCCAGAAACCCGCTGCAGTTCTCGGCCCCACAATGACAAGTCGTCCTCCCGTTACCCAGGCAGTCCAAATTGTAGTTAAATGTCAGTTCTGTGTCTGCAGCGCAAAAGGAATTAATTAATTAAATAAATAAATAAATAAACAAACGAAATGACAACGAAAAAGAACGTTCGTTCCAACACTATTCAGACCTGCTGGTATGTCACACAGGGTGAAAAGGCCTATCCGGACGTCGCCATTCACCGTCCACTTCTGAGTCTCGCAGTTGGGACTGCAGCTGTGGTTCATGAATCGAGACAGGTTACCTTTGGGCCCGGCGTCGATCACCCGGTCCTGCCATCAAATACCAAATCAGTGTCAGTATGACAGCGTGACGGGGTACGCGGCCCGTGTAAACGTTGCCCGTGTAAACCTTCGTGCACCTTGGTGAGGGTCAGCATGTAGAAGTTGGTCACGTGATTCTCGTTGGCGTGGCGAATCCGCTGCCTGCATTCTTCAGAGTCGATCAGCTCGCCGACGTACTCAATTACAAAGTCTCCCTGCATACACAAACACAAATAAAACATTTTTTAAAAAGCACCAAAACGGTTTTCTTCGGCGAATGTTTTGTGCCTAAAATTGGAATTTTGAACAATACAGGAACCCATATGCAGAATCTCTCTGCTCGGAGTAAATGTACAGTATTTCCCATGGCAACACCCTCGCTCACCTTCTTCAGGTCCTGTTTGGACTTCAGGCCCCAGCCGCGCCCCTCGGTCTTGATCACCTCGGTCTCGGGGTACACGCGTTTAGAGAAACACTGGTTGTGGCAGCGGTCACCGGCAGGGCACACCTGCGGGTGGCACTCGTACTGCAGCATGCGGTTCAGGCACTGGGAGTCTTGGCTGCATGGCCGCTCATCTGAGGGCTTGCAGTTGCAGCGCGGGATCTCAGACAGGTCGGCCACATGCACCATCACCTTCCCCACGGGCTTGTTGGACTACGACAGAAGAAATTGAAATAAAATTGTGAAGTGGTTGTCACATGTGATACACAGCAGCACAGCACATGGTGCACACAGTGAAATTTGTCCTCTGCTTTTAACAAATCACCCTTGGTGAGCAATGGGCAGCCATGACGGGCACCCGGTGAGCAGTGTGTGGGGACGGTGCTTTGCTCAGTGGCACCTCAGTGGTACCTTGGCGTATAGGGATTTGAACAGACAACCTTCTGATTACGGGGCCGCTTCCTTAACAGTGGTGGGGCAGTGGTGGCCTAGCGGTTAAGGAAGCGGCCCTGTAATCAGAAGGTTGCCGGTTCGAATCCCAAGCCGGCAAAGTGCCACTGAGGTGCCACTGAGCAAAGCACCGTCCCCACACACTGCTCACCGGGCGCTTGTCATGGCTGCCCACTGCTCACTCAGGGTGATGGGTTAAATGCAGAGGACAAATTTCACTGTGTGCACTGTGTGCTGTGCTGCTGTGTATCACATGTGACAATCACTTCACTTAACTTAATTAATAATAACCGCTAGGCCACCACTGCCCCTAGACACAGTTGCTGGGTTATGAGAAAAGAATTGAACAGATTTCTACTCAGGTGAAGCAGTGACACGATCCATTATAATGTTTTACAGCACAGAACTATAGATCTAGTATAGCTTATATGAGGGGCAGTCAGAAATTGTCCATTTAACAATTAATTGTAATTTTCAGATAAATCAAAGGGAGGGATGGAGGAGAGAGAGAGAGAGAGAGAGAGAGAGAGAGAGAGAGGGAGGTAGGTGGATGGGTGGCAGGTCTAACCTTGAGAAGTTTGTATGGTGGAGGTCTGCGGGAGCTGCGCTCCTGCTCCAGGGCTTCTTTAGTCTCCCTCTGGGCCTTCAGCTCCTGGAACCTCCGGGCAGCTTCTTCCAGTGCTACAGAGCAAAAGGGAGAGAAAGAGAGAGTGTCACACCTTAACCCAGTTTTAAATTGAACTCAACTTCTCTCTGAGACAATGAAACACCCCTTTCCCACCTTTCTTAAATGTCTTATTGATTCCAACTTGGCCTTCAGCAAAGTTTTTGTCACTTTCAACATAAGGAAAGACCCGGCCCTGGTTGATCCAGTAATAGTCGTGGGAGCCAAAAAAGAAAACTGGAAAGTCTCCTATGTCGTGTTTCAGGCTCTGGATGTTTGAGGGCACCAGACGTGGGTTGCAGATCTCTGCCGGCCACCATCTGAAAGCAGAGAACAAACATATTAAAGTCTTTTAAATAGTATATGCTTAATTCAAAAAATATATATATATAAACCTGTAAAAATCGGAATTTGAGAAACAAAATGATAAATTCACACGATAGCATACAGAATACATACTAATAACAGAATTTAAAATACTTTAAATACACAATCTCAGTTCAATCAACTATGAACCCATGGTAGCAAAATTGTCGGAAGGAATCATTAGTTGGACGACTCTGCTAATATCTATGTTAGGAAAAATTAACATAATAAAGGTGACCATTTTACACAAATTTCTAAATGTCTTCCAATCAATTCCACTAAGCCCACCTCCGTTCTTTTATCCTAAAATCAGAAAACATCTCTCCAATTTTATTTGGAACAAAAGGAGGCAAAGACTCAGACGCTCTCTTCTGTATTTGGCCCCTTAATCAGAAGGATGCCTGATCGAATCTCGAGCCGGCAAAGTGCCACTGAGCAAAGCAGTCCCCACACAACGCTCCCCGGGCTCACTAAGGGTGATGGTTAAAAGCAGAGGACGCATTTCGTTGTGTTACCGTGTGCTGTGCAGCAGTGTTTCACAACAACAATCACTTCACTTTGCGCAGTGTCCCCTGAGTAGCTTCTGATTCAAACCAGATTACCTGCTAGGCCACCACTGCCCCACCACCAATAGTAAGAGGAGACAGAGAATTAATGATTGGGGGGGGGGAATAAAATATAAAAAACACCCAATCAATCAATACAAGATTGAGAATGATACAACTTAACTGGCTAAACGTCTCCCTTGCCAAATTAAAATAAATTTTTTCGCAATAAATATGGTATAAAGGGTGGTAGTAGCCTAGTGGTAACACACTCGCCTATGAACCAAATCCCACTTATTACTATTGTGTCCCTGAGCAAGACACTTAACCCTGAGTGTGTCCAGGGGGGTACTGTCCCTGTCACTTTGGATAAGGGCGAATGTAAATGAAATGTAAATAAAGGGCAACATTCATTCAGGCTCACTATACCACTGTTTGTGGAAGTGTGGATTTTCAAACGTCTTGGTGCTCAGTGTTAAAATATATTTCACGGTGCCTACATGTCCTAAAGTTGCAGTGGTGGCCTAGCGGTTAAGGAAGCGGCCCCGTAATCAGAAGGTTACCGGTTCGAATCCCGATCCGCCAAGGTGCCACCGAGGTGCCACTGAGCAAAGCACCGTCCCCACACACTGCTCCCCGGGCGCCCGTCATGGCTGCCCACTGTTCACTCAGGGTGACGGGTTAAATGCAGAGGACAAATTTCACTGGGTGCACCGTGTGCTGTGCTGCTGTGTATCACATGTGACAATCACTTCACTTTTTTAAAGTATGTATTTTAGGCCTCTACCAAGATGGATGCACTTTATCTTGTATTGAAAGAAAAAGGGTAGACCTATGCTTACTGGGGGCCAAACGTTGCATTGCACCATGTTGGAAGAATGGGCCCCTCTTTTGACCTTTGGTTAAATAATATAGCATCAAGTCTGGTTCTAGAGAAACTGACCTACATTGTGAGAAAGGAGTCTTTTGAATTCTACAGTATTTGGAAAATGTTTTTGGAACTATTAAAGGATGGGGAGATTGAGAGAGAGAGAGAGAGAGAGATAAGAGAGTGAGTTATTGGAAATTATATATAGCTGAATATGGGGGATGTGCACTAATACATGTACAATATTCTATTTAAAAAAAATAATTACTCATTATTTTGTTGGGATTTTTTTTGCTAGCTGCCATTTGTTGTTGTCTGATGTATGCATGTTTATAACTACGAAAATCTAAATAAATTGTTTCAAATTTATATAAAAGATGCAGGGGCAACAGCAGCACTTCGCCTTACCTGTAGTTGCCCAGCTTGACCCAAACTATCTGCTTGTAGTGGGGCTTTTTCCCTGCCCTGCACTCGCTGCACAGCCAAACCCCTTCTGGCATCTCCATGTTCAAGCACTCAGGGTGGAAGGAGGCAGGGCAGGCCTCACAGCAGAGCAGTCTTCCTCCTTTTCAAACACACACACACACACGCACACACACGCACAGAACACAGACATATGCACACAGAGGGGCATACTTGGTTACCGCATGCTGATATTTAATCAAACGCTGGGTTCTGGGTGGGGTTAAATTCAGCAAAACAAGACCTTCAATAGAGGTCATGAACTTTGTTTCGAGTTTGTAAAATGAAGACTTAATTCCTCATAAAAAAAAAAAGAAAATGCCATGGGTGTTTGCTGAATATAACCTCAGGCATGCTCATGGGTTTAATTTGCGTGATGTGATTTAAAATATGTAGAGCAGAAGAGTGGAAAATGGAAGGGCGGTAATGAGTAATGGGGGAACCAAAACAACTTGAAATGCACACAAATGCAACATGTGTATGCATATAATAGGAGGAACAACATTTAGTGGAATTGAAGGGGGCAAGAATATTAATTTGCTACCAAGCTCTTCACCGCCCAAACCACGTCCACTCCCAAACTCCGAAATGAACCCAGTGTCACCATCACCAGCATGCAGGGCACACTTTATGCATGAGTGTCTGCTTCCCACCCATCCGCCAGGAAGCAATGATTTTGGATGGTGACAATGCTCAGTGGATAACACATAAAAAAAAAAAAAAAACGACAAAATCGTGTTTTATTTACATTTACAGAATTTAAAAACTACCCTGCTGGTGAGCTATTAATTCAAAGGTTTCCGCCATCCAAAATGTTCCTAATATGTATTTCAGTGACTATATTCAAAATCAAATGGCAAGGACAAGCAAATAAAATCAAAGCAAAGCACATCGCGCACAAGCTATGAGAGTAAACACAGCAGGCACAACACTGAGACTAAAGCCACATATCAACAGGACTCAAAATAATAGGTTCAGCCCACAATAGTCTGCTCTGCATGTGTGAAATGTGCAAAAATGTGCACGAAAGTGCAGCAATGAAGGTTCTGCAGTGCCTGAACACTATGCAGTGTGTGTGTGTGGGTCTGAACATGACTACAATTACCACACTACTTACTACCATTGTGTCCCTGAGCAAGACACTTAACCCTAAGTTGCTCCAGGGGGGGAGCAACTACTGATTGTAAGTCGCTCTGGATAAGGGCGTCTGATAAATGCTGTAAATGTAAATATGTAAATATGTGGACTATATGGACCACTAGACTCGAGTATATTATTTTAAGTCCATTTTTCAGTGCGTGTTGCATTAATGGCAGGACACTGGACATTATGCACAAAACATTTCTTGCAACAAAGCAAAAACTATGATACCAAAATGGCGCAAAAAGCTGCATGAGCACATAAAGTAGCCAAAAAAACAAGAAAACATGATTTTACCTTTCCCAATATTCTTTTTGGTAGCTGACGAAGAAGAAGGAATCATAGGTAATTTCATCAACTCAGCACGATTTGACTCAGTCAGAAGGTAGTGCGACTTAAAGGTATATGAACTTAATATGGGGTCAGTATGGTCGTGCACTAAGAGGCCTACACGAGACAAACAGGAGAGGTCATGAGACGTTGTGAAACTACCCATGATTCCAGAGAACACAGAACATAGTTAGCAAGAAAAAAAAAAAAAAAAACAGACAAACTATTTGAAAATAAACAGTGTTAAAAAAGGGGTAAGGAGGGGGTAAAAAAAAAAAAAAAAAAAAAAAAAAAAAAGAAAGAGGGCTTGGGAGGTTCTTCAGTTTTCAGATAAATTCCCTTGTGATCTTATGGTTTTATAATATTGGGCTAATGCAGAAAAATGTGTTAAAAATGTTATATTGTGTGTGGTCAATGTAATTTGCCTAACTCAACAATCTTCAAACTCATCCGCTCTGCAGCCCCTCTGCCTTTAATAAGGCTAACACAGGGGAAGAGAAAAGAAAAACGGGAGGCGGGGGAAAACGGGAAAAAAAAAAAAAAAAAAAAAAAAAAAAGAAAAGAAAAAGAAAACTCCCATGCCGACATGTTACTAAAATAAACCGCAAAGTTCTACAATCATGTGCAAATACAAGACTGAGTCATCTCATTCAACGGCTGGCAATTAGCGCAGCTCGACTGAACATGGCCATGGAGAGAAAAAAATAAAATAAAATAAATTATAGTGGAACACAAAAATAAAACAGCTGAACAAACTGGAACTTTTTTTTTTTTGGGTGGGGGAGAGAGAGGGAAGAAATTGCGGGTTAGTCTTCACATGAGTCAAGAGGACCTTTCATATCCGCATAACAGCATAACGGTTCAAGCTTTCAGGAAGAACTACGGGTGGTGGGGGTCAAAGGGCGTAACGACAGGCCACAGTGACAGAGTCTTTAAAGATGTTATATCGCATGCCCTGTTCTTACAAATGAGGACGGTTAGTCTGGAAGACAGACGACAGTCAATGGTATTACATTTACAGAGGTTAGTAAAACATTTTTTTACATTTCTCAGAAAACACACATCATTACTCCAATTAAGTAGTGCAAAGTTTAGGTTGCTGATGCCCTCAGAAGGGCGAACAAATGAACAGTGACAGCTGAGGTCAGGCTGAGGTAAGCACGTGAGTAGCGACGCAAGGAAACCATCCTTACCTCGAGCACAGACGAAACACCAGCCTACGTTTACCGGCGAGCACAAATGCCCGTTCTTCCTGGAGCCGGAGTGGTTGCTACATATTATTATGTGGGGGGTGATGGGAACGCTGCCGGCGGCCACGCAACTGTCACCGGTGTGATAAGCCACGGGGCAGCGGATACAGCGCATCATCCGACCTGAGGAGTGGAGGAGCGAGAGAGAGAGAGAAAATTCACAATTCAAGTTTGAGTGCCCATCACACATGTCGGAGTAACTACATTTAGCAAAACCGAAAAAGGAGGCAACGTGGACTAATCAAAACGTCTGAAAACGTTACTGTATGAAACCGCCTGTGTAAACGGGTGCACGTTCCCTTCTCTGCACCTTTGCTGGCTTTGTGCACGTCCTTCTCCAGACAGCAGGTGGCGCAGCTGTGCTGGGGGCAGCGGAGGCCCCTGGAGTCCACTGACGTGCCAGGGTGCTTGCGGGCACAGGGCTCGTGGTAGAAGCGGCCGCAGCCGGCGACAGAGCAGCGCTTCACCTCTCCCTCCGCGGCTTTACAGGAGAAGCACGGGTGGGAGCCTGGAAATCAGAGACATTCTGAATCAGAGACATTCATCCTTCTCCGAAACGTTTTTTAAAAAAAATAAGGTTGGTGCAAGATGGCTTACATCTAAATATGAATTTATTCTAAATGTGGCATGTAAAACACATTCATAAACCACAGTGGAGCCATGTGTGACGTGTTTGGCGTCATGCTGTGTTGCATCCTCAAATCAGAGCAAAAATGCTTCCATTTCTACTACAATTACATTCATTTATCAGACGCCAGACGTCTTCATACAGAGCTCCTTACGATCAGTAGTTACAGGGACACTTGCTCAGGGACACCTCTAGGGCAGTGGGTGGCCTAGCGGGTAAGGAAGCAGAGCACCGTCCCCACACACTGCTCCCCGGGCGCCTGTCATGGCCGCCCACTACTCACCAAGGGTGACGGTTAAAAGCAGAGGACACATTTTGTTGTGCCACCGCGTGCTGTGCTATGATTAGATTAGATTAGATTCAACTTTATTGTCATTACACATGTACAAGTACAGGGCAACGAAATGTATGACGATCGCTTTCAATTCTCTTGAGCCCGGGATTTGAACCCGGGTCATTCTGGTTCATAGGCGAATGTGTTACCCACTAGGCTACTACCACCCTAAAAATTATTAGTAAATGTTCCCTAAATTTAATGTTTACTGTGAGAAATGAAGTGGCGGATGAACAATCTGAAACTACAAGCACTACGCAAGATAATTCTTACTCAAGTAGGGAAAAGGGTGCGGTCCAGGCCCGAAGGCCCATTCTCATTAAAACAATTAGCGAACTTTTCACTTAAAAAAAAACGGTGAAACCGCCAAATTACCCAACAATATATAAGCGACCACCACCTCACCTGTTTTACACTCCTGGCACACGAGCTCCCCTTCCCCGCCCAGACACTCCGGGTGCAGCGGCCTGCTGCAGTCACCCTCGCAGCACACCAGCACCTCCCCGAACGACTCGCACTTCTGGAGCGCCGCAGAGGTGGGAGATGGGATTAGGCCCATTGAGAGGGTTCGGGTTAAAGCCCCGCAACATGTAAAGCTCTCAACCGTGACTTGTCGTCCAGGCCACAGGACCCACCTGACAAACCATGTCCCTCTTAGAGGAGCTGCCGCCCTGTCTGGACAGCGTGGAATCCACCGACTGGGAATCAGAGCCGTCTGCATCTAGCGTCGCTGGGCTGTCCGATCTTTTCCCAAAGCCGATCTGCTCCGGGAGAAATATATGAGCAAAAATATTATAGATTTGATCCAACTCGAGGTCTGGGTGGCCATAGTGTGTACGGGCACAACTGCGGTCAGGGACACCTGCCCTAAATGTGTCACGCTGCTGCCTCGAGCAAACGGAAATGAGGCGCCGCGGAGCGCCATGCGCGTGGCTCAGCGAAAGGAAGGTCGTACCTGTGGGTCGTTGAGGCCTCGTGAGTCGGAGTCGGACGTGTCGCGGTACAGAGAGCTGGCCATCTCCACGTCGGTGGAAGCTCGGCTGCGCTTCTTCAGCGGTTTGCACGAATCAGAGATCTCGCTGGCTCCTGTCGGTACGGGGGCACGGTTTTAATATTAAGGCACACAGATATGGCCGACAAGGAACTCCACGTTACTGAGATATGCACAGATGATCTCCAAAGAACAGCGTGTGCAATAAAAACTTTAAAAAAATAAAATAAAAATAAAAAAACTACCTTTTTGTGATCCAGTCTTCATATCCATTTGAGGGGCAGTTTCTGCCTATATTTAAAATAAATTCATAACAATTAAATCACCGCTACACAGGTAGTATTCCCACCGCCGCTGGCTTTCTTGTGCCATGAGACATATCTACTTCAGAAACCAATAGTTTGTGCCTTTGTGGCTTAAAAAAAAAAAAAAAGTGTTAGTACAAGCTATACATTTTTGGTGCATAGTTTTTTATTTTTTTAATAAATCCTGGACTCAAATATGAGATTTGGGGAAACTGTTGAGGGGAAAAAGATCAGGTTTGTTGGTTTAAACAATATTTGCTTTAATTAATCCTAAAATGGAAGACTGTGCCCATTTTTAGGCAATTTGTCTAAGCACTTGAATACATGCCAGCCTGTTTTTCACACCGTGTGACAATTACGTCCGTCTGAACTGCCCATTTCATCCAAGCGTAACGGCATCTGCGGTCCCCGTCGAAGAGGTTTACCTGCTCTTTCTTAACCTTCTTCTTTGGCACAGGCTCCACGCTCTTCTCTGAATCGGAGCGGCTCCTCACAGACCGACGTTGCTGCTTCCGCTCCAGGGGACCTGGGGAAGACAAGACAAGAGCCCTTCACAACACAAAAAAAAAAACACACACCTGACACACCAGAAAACTAAGTCCAGCTCGAACATCAATTTACCCGCAACTGCTCAACTCAAACTGGGAGGGACAGGGAGGACCCTGATATAGTGGTACGGTCACTTGACCACCACTCTATTCAAGCGGAAAGCTGAAATAACGAGCGGCAAGAAGACGCGGCCCTGAAAATCTGGTACGAAGCTGACAATCTGGCACAAATGCTCAGCTACTGGCCGTGTGCAACAAGTGACTTGGGAGGATCGAGGACGACTTTTTGGGAAAATCTCCAGGCTATTTCCAATTTTGCTTTGCACAGTCATAATTCAGCATCTTTAGTCATTGATCTAGGGCCTTTTATGGTTTTATCGCTCATTTATGGTCCAATTGCATTATGGTCCAGTTTTACTGGCAAAATGTCATGATGGTTTTTAAATAGTGTTGTGAACACATTTTCATAAACAGTAGCTTGTACTACTACGGCACTGTTTGACTCTTAGAAGCAGTAAGCCGGGTCACATTGCTGCAAAATTCATGATTCACTGCGAAATGCAAACAAAAATGCTGATCATCTGGCCAACCCTGACCCTGTTCATTACACAATCTGGAAGATTTTACTTCGATTCAAACAACAGATACCAACCAACAGGTGGTAGTAGCCTAGCGGGTAACACACTCGCCTACGAACCAGAAGACCCGGGTT
Organism: Denticeps clupeoides; assembly: GCF_900700375.1. NCBI lineage: Eukaryota > Metazoa > Chordata > Actinopteri > Clupeiformes > Denticipitidae > Denticeps > Denticeps clupeoides. The sequence goes on from NC_041709.1 coordinate 2,412,402, forward strand.
CAAACCCCACTTAATACCATTGCGTCCCTGAGCAAGACACTTAACCCTGAGTGTCTCCAGGGGGACTGTCCCTGTAACTACTGATTGTAAGTCGCTCTGGATAAGGGCGTCTGGTAAATGCTGTAAATGTAATGTCTCGCATAACGTAGAAATCAAGGTCAGACGCAACAAAGGGTGTTCCGGACACCGCCGCTTGCACTCCTCCTCTGATCCCGCGTTCGGTTCGTTCTGCTTAATGAGCCCAGAATGCACATTCTGTGTAACGCGCGGGCTGCCAAATGCCAAAAGGTGCCGCACACCCCTTAAATTCAAAGTTCTCCGCAGTTCTCCGCCTCCATCTGACTAAGCCCCCCCCCCCCCCCCCTGCCATCCGCAGCACGGCCAACGCGGCAAAACTCCCCCTCGCAAACACAGCCCGATATCGCGGGGAATAAGAAAGCGAGCCGTGACGCCGCTACCTGAGGACGGCTCCGGGTACTTTGACGTCTCCTCGTCGCTCCCCCAGCCGGCCGGCGACGGGACTCGGTCCTCCTCGCTGGAGCAGGGCTCCGCTTTGTCGCTAGAACCCTTGAGAGAAAAAGAGAGAGGAAAAAAAAAAAAAAAAAAGCCCATTTGAACAGGGTCCATCTCAACACGGAGCCCGGGGGGGGCGTGTCGGGCGTGGCACCGTACCTCCGGCGAGGGAACGTTGTCCACCTGCTTCGGCTCTTTGGGCGGCGGGGGCAGCTTCTCCTTGGACAGCTGCCAGTCGCACTTGACGATCTCCACGTTGAGCTTCTTCATGGTGATGGAGAGCGGCAGCAGCTTCCGGGCGGCGGCCGTCTTCCAGGCCGTCTTGACAGGGGGGGTGGAGGCGGGCTCCTGTGGGTGGGGGACGCCGGGCTCCGGTGAACCCTGGGGCGCCCGTCGGGGGCTGTGCTCCATCTCCTCCTCCTCCTCCTCCTCCTCCTCGTCGCCCTCTGGGCAGACAGGTGACTGCTGGTCGTCCAAGCTGGTCATGCTGCACTGCCGGCGAGGCTGTCGGCGAGGGGGCGGGGCTCCTCCAGGCCCCTCCTTCTCGCCGGGCCCGCTCCTGGAGCGTCGGGGTTTGCGCTCGGGCTTGGCGACCTTGGCGGAACCTGGAGAGCCGGCGCCATTGCTGGGCTCTTTGTCCACGTAGATGAAGGTGTAGTTCTCGTTGCGCTCCTCGCGGCTCATCAGCAGGGCCGACTCGGCGTGGCCGACGCCCACCTCCCACTGAGAGCGCTCCCTCTGAGACTGTGGCTTCAGCAGCTGACGGACGAGAGCAGAAACTCAGCTTCAAAAAAGCAGTCCTCCGGTGTTTAATGAGGACTTTCGAGACGCAGAAGGCGTCGTGAAACAAAGACAGGAATACGTCTGGAACTGGCATTGTGAGAAGACCACAGAATGCGTTGCTTTCATATATTTTATTGTGGGGTGGTAGTGGCCTAGCGGGTAAAACACTCGCCTACGAACCAGAAGACCCAGGTTCAAATCCCACGTTTACTACCATTGTGTCCCTGAGCACGACACTTAACCCTGAGTGTCTCCAGGGGGGGGACTGTCCCTTCTGTCCCTCTGGATAAGGGCGTCTGATAAATGCTGTAAATGTAAATGGGTGGTATCAGCCTAGCAGGTAACACACTAGCCTATGAACCAGAGGATCAAAGTCCCAGGTTCAAACCCCACATTCTACCATTGCAAGAGCGAGACACTTAACCCTGAGTGTCTCCAGGGGGGGAACTGTCCCTCTGTCCCTCTGGATAAGGGCGTCTGATAAATGCTGTAAATGTAAATGGGTGGTATCAGCCTAGCAGGTAACACACTAGCCTATGAACCAGAGGATCAAAGTCCCAGGTTCAAACCCCACATTCTACCATTGCAAGAGCGAGACACTTAACCCTGAGTGTCTCCAGGGGGGGAACTGTCCCTCTGTCCCTCTGGATAAGGGCGTCTGATAAATGCTGTAAATGTAAATGGGTGGTATCAGCCTAGCAGGTAACACACTAGCCTATGAACCAGAGGATCAAAGGCCCAGGTTCAAACCCCACATTCTACCATTGCAAGAGCGAGACACTTAACCCTGAGACACTTAACTACTGATTGTAAGTCGCTCTGGATACGGGCGCCTGGTAAATGGCGTAAATGTGTTTGGATGACGTAAATACCTTTTGTTTCTCAGTAGGGTTGGTGCACTTCTTCAGGGTGTCGGCCTGCAGGTCTTCAAACTGGCTCCTGCCCTGGTACACCACCACCCGCTTCTCGTGGATCCAGGCCCTCTCCGGGACGCTTCCGAAGAACTGGACGTGATACTCCCTGTGACCTACACGGCAACACGGCAGACGGCGGTGAGCTGGAGCCTTCGTCCTGGCGCGTGGACCGGAGAGAAGGGGACCGCGGGCTGTACCTTGTTTACCTCGAGTGTTAATTCGAGTGTGCACTTTCAGCTGCGGGTCCGAGGAGACCATGCACGGCCACCACGGATACGTTCCCACCTTGGCCCACACCAGGTCTCCGATTTCGTAGTCCTTACAGCAGCCGGTGCCGGTGATGACGGTAGAAAAGTGCCTCTCAATCTGCGGGAGTAAGGAAGAGGCCAGCGGCGGCTGTACTTTAAAAAAGCAGCTTCCAACGGCACCAAGTAGTGTAGTGATTGTCACATGTGATACACAGCAGCACAGCACACGGTGCACACAGTGAAATTTGTCCACTGCATTTAACCCATCGCCCTGAGTGAGCAGTGGGCGGCCATGACAGGCGCCCGGGGAGCAGTGTGTGGGGACGGTGCTGTGCTCAGTGGCACCTCGGCAGATCGGGATTCGAACCGGCAACCTTCTGGTTACGGGGGGCCGCTTCCTTAACCGCCAGGCCACCAGCACCCGGTGACTCGGTGGCTTAAAACATGGCGGCATGACTCGCCTTACCCGCAAATCACTGCTCTGTTCCACTCCGCCCACAAAACGACGGCAAAAAGGCGTCGGAATGAATTAAATGGGCCGTGCTTGTGACTCTTTGACGGGATTCGGTGGATTATTTGATACGGCGCCGGTCCGCGCGTATGCTAATATGACCAAGCGAACTTACTTTCTCTTCCTGGGGCTCAGCCTTGATCCTGTGCGCCAAGTGCTCCTCTTTCCGGGCGCCGTGTCCCTCGGGAGGCTGGCCCGAGCCAGGGCTCACCTCCGACCCCGCCGGCGGCGGCCGCTGGGCGTCCTGCTCGGCCGGGTCGCCTTGGCGGCTGGCTCGCTTTTTCCTCTTCTCCTTCTTTTGCTCGTGTCGCCGCCGGGACGCCTCGCCCGCCTGGAGCTCCTGCAGGAGGTCCCCGCACAGGGACGACTCGAACAGCTCGCGCCCGTTCTGGTACGTCTTGATGATCTTCAGCTTGATTTCGGGGGAGCTGGTCTTCTTGGACGTGGCGGCCGGCTGCGAGAGCGGGTCGGGCACCGGGCTCTCCCGTGCAGAGATGAGGGGAGGGGACGAGGGCAGGAGTAAAGGGGGCGGGGGTGGCAAGACGGGGGGCATGAGGTGCGAGGGGGGTGGGTGATGCGGAGGGGGCAGGATCGGGGGACTCTGGGGGTGATGGTGGAGGTGAGGATGCAGGTGGTTGTGGTGGTGGTGGTGGTGAGACTGGTGGTGGATGCCCGGGTGGGGCGGAGGAGAGATGTGTGACTGGGGCTTTTCCTGGACCACCGGGGGTCTCAAAACGGTCCCTTCACCAAGCAACAGGCTGTGGTCCGAGTAGTTTCGAATGGCACCGTACCCGTTGGCTGAGCCGTTGGGGAACTGTGAGTACAAGGCAAACTTTGCCTGAGAGTCATATGGCCCAACGCTCGTCGGGTAGCCATTGGTGACAACTGGCAGATCTTCAGGAGGGTAAGAGAAGCCTGACTCTAGAGGAGACTCGTACGTGGAGGGACCGCCGTCGTCCCCTGGATCGCTGATGGCATCATACACGTCCTCCTGTCGGATGTTGGCCGAGTCAATAAGCTGAGGGGGTTGCTGAATTGTGTTTCCCATGATCCCTTGCATGAAAGAGAAGGAGAAATCCATTGTTCTGCTCCAGCATCCTTAAGTTTCCCTTTTTCTTACAGGGCCTGCGTCAAGAGAGAGGGGGGGAAGCAGAAATTTAGCCCTCCACACTTCCGCTCAAAAATAATTAAAAAAAAAGTTCTGCGGGACATTGCCGCGACGGTCAAACAAACTGCGGCCACTTTGCGTCGGACGGCGACTGACAGAAGTCGCTTTAAAGCGGGTCCCCGCGGACGAGGACGACGCCGCCGCCGAAACGCGGACACGTCCGGACAAAAAAAAAAAAAAAAAAAAAAAAACGACAATAATCTCGGTGCGCGAGTCACGCCGCCGAATTCGGACGACTTTATTCGTCTTTATTCGAGTCGCTCCGGACGTCGCGCCAGAAAGAGACCGGGGTGCCGGCTAACGTCGGCGTGCTAGCGGTAGCATTCCAGCCGCGCGAAAAAATAAATTAAATTAAATAAAAAAAATAATAAAATAAAAATAAAATCACAGCGTTGTCGGGATGTGAGGACGAGCGGACGACGTACGAATACGTGGCAGACGGCGGCTCCTGTTTGGACCGCTGGCTTTGATGCTTCGGAGACGCTGGATGCCCATGCATTTAAATAACGAGCGCGTCGGAGCAGGAGAGGGGGGTACATAAAAAAAAAAAACCCCACAACGTTGTCCCCAAGTCCCCCCCCCCTCGTCGTTTTTGCGACCTGGACGCGATTTAATAGCGGGCAGATTTAATGTGCGGCGACAAAAGGCGGAGCGGGAGAGCACGCGCGATGCGGAGGACCGAACCGAGACCCCCCGAACGCAGGCGGATCCGCCAACATGGCTGCCGTTGCCCCTTTAAATCAAATTGGCCGGATTGCGCTCGCGTCGCACCGCCGCGCCGTGCAAACGTGGGGGACGAATAAAACTCTCGGCAAATAAAAATAAATGCATTTTTTTTTTTTAAACGAGGAGGAGGAGGAGGATGAGGAGGGGTCCGGCGCGCGCCGCGTCCCGCCGAGCGGAAATCAACAAAAGGAGCAGAACGGCGACGTACCTGCAGCGCGTTCCATTCTAAAAACCGACGGAGGAGAATTAAGATCCGGATCCCTGGCGCCGGTCGCGCGCAAACACCGAGCCGCGCGGATACGCGACCGTCCCGGTGGCGCGGCGCGCGCCTGTCCCTCCCTCGCTCGAGCCGAGGCGGCGGCGGCGGCGGCGTTAGAGAAAATGGGGGCTATTTGCGGTGGCGGCTCTTGGTCTCCATGGTGGGGTTCGTGGCCGTGCTTTCGGGGGAAGGCCCCTCTTTCTTTCCTTTTTTTTCCCCCTCTCTCTCCCTCTCCCTCTCTCTCTCTCTAGCCCTCTCTCTCTCTTTTCTCCTCCCACCCCCGCCTCCTTCTTCCTCTCTGCAGGATTCCAGACCGGACCTGGGCAAACGTGTCTCCGGTATTATTACAATATTTTTGCCGTCGTTATTATTATCATTATCATCATCATCATCATCATCACACCTACCTCCCTCCCCCTGGCTGTAACAAAAGCTCCCTGCCTGGGCCCGATTGGCTGCGGCGCTGTAAGGCATTTTAGGACGATCAATAGAAATCTTATTTAAATAATAATTACGATAGTAATAATAATAAAAAAAAGAAAAGGGAGAAGAATTGCCACAAATGACCAAAAAAAAAAAAAGCCAAATTCGAAAAAACTGCCCAGCGTAATAATTTACACCACATAATTAAAACCATGGCCACACGCTTTTGAGGATATTCGTGTAATTCTGAAGACCCGTCAGAGGAGATCTAGCATGAGGCCACAAATCACTGGACAAGGAAGTGCATTGTTCATAATAACAACAATAATAAGAATGGTGGTGATAATAATAGCGATAAATAACAACATTATTACTATTTGACGGAGGCACACATAAAAGCCACCAGTGCTGGCGCTACACCCCAGGGTGGGGAGGCACCTTGTCCAAAATTCCAGCCCGAGCACGGCGATCAAGACGATCTCTGCTACGCGTCGATCACGTAAAACAGCATCAAGTTCAGGGTCGATACGCCGTCCGCAGTTCGCGCTGCGCCATCGCCGTACAATCGCGGACTGTTCGATCGTTTGATCACTGTTCGCACTACTGGTCGCTTTTAAGTTGATAACGATGTCCCGAAAGCCGCAATCGTGTCAAGTAAGTGCTTTATCTAGACAAGCAACTACACAGAGACTTTTGCTTCCATTCTCCAAGTTGGTGTACGTGCTCACCTTCTGGTTTTAAAGGCTCCACGAGTAGGTTAAACATGTCATTAGTGAGCGGTCGAATAAAACGCATGTTTCCTTCGGTCATGACTCGCTAATAAAATGTACTGTACCGATGAAGATCTACTCATGAAAACATGTTTCTTGGAGGAAAAAAAAACGATCGGACTAAAAGCCTAATTAAAGACGGCAAACATAAAAATAGCGCCACGGTCTGGACTAGCAGACCGGAGTTTTATCTTCCGAATTCAGATGAAGTCATAAGGAAGATCCTGCCTGTTACCCAGCGAAGAAGTATCGCGTTCGGCGTCAACTTCCTCTCCACGCCTGATCTGAGATCAGTTTTGCCGTGGCTCTACTGGCACGAGAACGGCGTGGTCTCTGATCCTGTGTCAGCGCAAGAACGCCAACGCAACCCGCTTCCTTGCAGAAAATGGGCGGGTTTGCGTCGTGACGTCGCACTTGCTCATTGGACAGATAGCCGCGTCTGTCAAGCCCCGTCACCCTGGTCCGACTCCGAGCCTCAGTCACAGGCCGAGCTGAGCAGCTAGAGCTGACCGGGCCGTGCTCCCGAAACTCCCGTCGGGGCTTTCCTTCGACGTCGGCCGCGTTAAATGGGATTATCTGCTCGTCTCTTTGAGCTCTTCGAAGGTTTCGCGGTCAACGTGAATGGATCGCGACGAACGCTGTGCTGAGCTTCGACCGACGCCTCTGAAGAAATCTGATCCCCGGGGTTTTTGGACGGCAGCAGCCCGATAGCCTCACGAACGCGTCCGTCACAGCGCCTGTCACCGGACCCAATGATCGCAGTGTAGCAACGGGACACTTCCAGGACAACGACTTCGCCTACGGTATTGAATCGCAACTTTTTTTTTTTAATACAGCATTTTTTTTGCCTCGCTGACGTCTTTCGACGCGCAATGCTGTTAATTCTTGTGAATAATAATTCGCATTTTTCTATTAACTCTTTTACTAAACATTCAGGCTTCTATCTCCTCCTTCGTAGTAAGGGCAGCTGTCCGTTTTCAGGTTAACGTTTTCGGCCCCGGCTTCTCCTGGTTTAGAGGGTAGTAGCCTGGCCGTGACGTAGCCTAGCAAGCCCGGACACCGGAACAGGCCTCCCCCGTGTAAACCCCCACGAAGTCCCAAAATCACCCCACATCTCCGCGGGTTCGGCATTGCCGGAGAGTTTAATAGTTTAATCTCTCAATTAACGAGACTTCGTTAAATTCAAGTGTTTACGCATGGAGTCTCGTGTACGTCAATACTGAAACGCGTTCTTTTTTACGACCTACAGTTGTTTAACGTCGTTAAATAATGAGTTAAAAGCGCGTTATATTGTCTTTTTACTAGCGCAGGTAAAAGAATGTGTGAAGTCTGACGCCTTCTCACGGCTCCCGGCGTTGTTGTGCTTTATTTTGGTAACTCGGGCCTCGTGGGCCCGTAGGTTGAAGGCTGCCGTTATTCCTCTCGGCCACAAGGGGCGCAGTTCCTCCTTTTCGAGGCACCACTATAAACACTCAGAAAGAAAGTGAAGTGATTGATTTATATATTATTATATATCTTTATATATACACACACATTGCCACATAAGAATGGGGGGGAGTAATTTGTGAAAGTGAATGTCACAAGGAAATGTGTCCTCTACTTTTTAACCAATAACAAATCACCGGGCGCCCGGGGAGAAGTGTGTGGGGACGGTGCTTTGCTCAGTGGCAGCTTTGAATCGGCAACCCTCCGATTGCGACTCAATTTCCTTACCCGCTAGGCCTCCCACTGCCCCATTTGGAACTCTGACACTGCATGGGAACGTTGTTTACTTCACACACTAACCCAGATACAGCGTGTCGAAGCGTTTGAGTAATGGGCCGGGTGTGCGTGTGTTTCTTCTTTTTAGGAACCCTCCGGCTCTCAGCATGGCTGTATTTAGCTCTCAAGTGATTTTTGCTGTGACAAGGTCAAGGTAAGAGATGCAAATTGTGCATCTGTTAGTCAGACTTTATTATAACACTTTGATAATTTTTCTTGCATCTGTGCATTTTAAGGATATTTTATTCCCTAATATCTTTATATATAGGTATCGATAAATAACTTATTGTTTCATTGTCTCATGCAAAATGGATTGTCCCCAATAGATTAGACTATTAGCAAGTTACATTAAAGAATGATACGTTGAAAACACGGTCTAATAAGATACAACTCTGAACCACATTAAAATAAGAATGTGATTGCAGAGGAAATGCACCAAAATGCATTTGCATTTATGATGAAAAAAGAATCATTGCCACTTTGCACCTTATTTTTGTAGACTCTTAAGAACATGTTCACAGCTATTGTCTTTATATATTTCTTCTTTTTTTTTTTTTTTTTTTTTTTTAAGGGGATCCTATCTGCTTTCCAAGCGACATGGCTGTGCCTCACTTCCTTCCACAGCGTATATTCGCTACCACTCAGACTTCACTGGCTACTCTGCGGCATCCTCCAGAGCTCCCAGACCAGTCCAGAGCTCCCGGTCCAGTGCCAACTACATCTTCCCTGGCTACGCTCCCGCTCGGCCTCTCCACGTCTCCTGCGCCTGGCTGCAGGAGCTGAAAGAGACCCAAGCTAGCGCTCAGACCGACGCCACCCCGGCCACCAGCACAGCCTCACCGCCGCCGGTGACCGGCAACGCCCCTGAGGCAGCGGTGGTCCGCAAGTCGCTGGGGCAGAGGATCGTAGAGGAACTGAAACACTACTACCATGGATTTCGTCTCCTAGGGATTGATACGAACATTGCTGGCAGGATGGTGTGGAGGCTTTTACATGGGCAGCAGCTGACGAGGAGAGAGCGGCGAAGGGTGAGTCTGCTTTTATCGGTTCCTGATCCTGGTTAAAATTCACACCCACTAATGATATTGACAGAGTAAATTGGTGGATTTAAGGCAAAGGTAAAGACCTTCAGACGTCCTTGGCAGAGACAGAGCTCTGGGTTTTACTGCACCAGTGATGTGCATCAATGTGGATGTGAATGGCTGGTTAAAGATGCTCATCCATCTGCACTTCTTCTCCCCCCCCCAGCTGATGAGGACATGTGCTGACTTGTTCCGGTTGGTCCCTTTCATGGTCTTTGTCATCGTGCCCTTCATGGAATTTCTACTCCCCGTCTTCCTCAAGCTCTTCCCCGAAATGTTGCCCTCCACCTTCGAAACGGAGACAAAGAAGGCAAGTCTACATGAGTCAGATTTTAATCATTCCTGTTCTTCATTTATTCATTCATGTTCAGGATATGATGTCATGAGGTGAAGCCACACTTCTGTTCTCCTTTTGCCTTCAGGAGGAAAAGCAGAGGAAAGGTCTGGCCGCCAAGCTGGAGCTGGCCAAGTTCCTGCAGGAGACCATCGCTGAGATGGCCAGGAGGAACAAGGCCCAGGTGGGCAACGAGACGCAGAAGTTCTCCACCTATGTGCAGCAGGTATGGTTACACTTTTTACAGAAGTGGCGTATCATCTATAAGGGTGTTTGCTAAATGCCATAAATGTATGTATGAGATATGTATAGGGTAATTGTATGGAGGAGGTTGAGGGTCATGGAGGATATGTTTATGAACAGTCGTGGCCAAGAAGTTTGCTGCTTCTGTGTTTTTTTTTTTTTTTTTATTCTTTATTTTAGTTTGTTTGTGGTGTATTGAAGTTTCAAAGGCTTTTATTGACAATTAAGAGTCCATTTTTGCAGTGTTGGCCATTTTGTTCCCCCCAAGACCTCTGCAATTCGCCCCGGCATGCTGTCAACATGTTGGACCAAGTCTGGACCAGGTCCACACATGAATGGTCTCAGGATGCTTTACTGTTGGCACAAGACAGGGCTGATGGTGCCGCTCAAGTTACATTTACAGCATTTACCAGACGCCCTTATCCAAAGCGACTTACAATCAGTAGTTACAGGGACAGTCCCCCTGGAGACGCTTGTGGTTAAGTGTCTTGCTAAGGGACACAATGGTAGTAAGTGGGATTTGAACCTGGGACTTCTGTTTCATAGGCGAGTGTATTACCCACTAGGCTACTACCACCCTTTTTTATTTCTTTTTTTATTTTTTTTATTTCTCTGGACAATCATTTTTTCAGATGCCCCAAACAATCGGAAAGGGGCTTCATCAGAGAAAATAACTTTACTCCAGTCCTCATCAGTCCAGTCCCTGAACGTTTTACAGAACATCAGTCTGGCCTTGATGTTTTTCTTGGAGAGAAGTGGCTCCTTTTTTGCCCTTCCTGACACCAGGCCGTCCTCGCTGTGCGTGCAGATGCCCTCACACCTGCCTGCTGCCGTTCCTGAGCAAGCTCGGCACTGGTGGCACCCCGATCCCGCAGCTGAATTGATATTTAGTAGATGGTCCTGGCGCTCGCTGGACTTTCTTGGGCGCCCTGAAGCCTCCTTCACAACTTGAACGTCTCTCCTTGAAGTTTTTGACGTTCCGGTAAATGGAAAATTTAGGTGCAATCTTGGTAGCAGCAATATCCTTGCCTGTGACTCAATGAAGATTGCACTTGTTTCCTTGCAGGTAACCATGGTTACAGAGGAAGAACAATGAGTTCAAGCGTCCCACTCCTCCTTTTAAAGCACCCGGTCTGCTATTCTATCTCAATCGGCGTGACCGAATGATCTCCAGCCTTGCGCTCAATAATGAGACAATCGCTGAAATGATCTCAGCATGGCTGAAATGTATAATAAAATGGCATTTATTGGCATAAACCATCTGAAAATCTGTATCTGTGTCATTCTCAAACATTTGGCCACGATTGTAGAAAGACCCCTGCGTTTTGTTTCTTTCCCACCACCTTGTTTTCCTCGGCTGTCTGCCGTAGGTGCGGCACACCGGGGAGCAGCCCAGCACTCAGGACATCGTGAAGTTCTCCAAGCTGTTTGAGGACGAGTTGACGTTGGAGCACCTGGAGCGCCCGCAGCTGGTGGCCCTGTGCAAACTGCTGGAGCTGCAGCCCATTGGCACCAACAACTTGCTGCGCTTCCAGCTAATGCTGCAACTACGCACCATTAAGGGTGATGATGAGGTGAGTGTGGTGTGTGGAGGACACTCATAGGGAATGTAGTGTACTGTAGGCACATGTAATGTAGGCTTAATCCAGGACTAGGAACTTTGCTTAAGTTCATTGTCTGTGTTGCAGATGATTGCCAAGGAGGGTGTGGCGGCCATGACAGTCGCCGAGCTCCAGGCTGCCTGTAGGAGTCGAGGCATGAGGTCACTGGGTCTGACCACCGATCAGCTCCGACAGCAGCTGCAGCAGGTAGCGCTGGTTTGAACTGAGATCGTTATTAAAGCAAGTGCTTGAGAGAGGGAATAAAAATTCCGCTTTCTGTGTCTCAGTGGCTGGATCTGCACCTTAAGGAGAACGTACCCCCGTCTTTACTGCTCCTGTCACGTGCCATGTACCTGACGGACCTCACCCCCAAAGCCCCCATTATCCCGCCCATACCCAAGTTGGAGGTAAGTTCTATGTCTTGCACACCGAAACCTCCAGAAAAATTAGGGTCTCTGCACATCTCATTGTCTTTAGGTCTAAATAGAAGCAGTCATCACATCTGCAGAGCACATGGGGCTTAATGCTGTTGACTTTTCGGTTAAAATGGCCACACTGTAAACATTTACTGCATTGCCTCACTGTGAGTTGAAGCGCTGCCACTCTGTCTATGTAACTGGCAGTCACGTTAACCGTTTCCTCTCCCGTGAGTTTGCATGTGCTGATTTGGTGCAGTAGACACAAGCGTGTGCTTGGGGAGAAAGAGGCGAGCTAAGCTCTCTCCTGTGTGGCTTTCAGAAGGCCGCTAACCCGACCGAGAGTGAACCTCTGGCCAGAGAGAAGCCCGTGAATGTGGAGGTGCTGGTGGACGCTGCGCCCGTCATTAAGGACAAGAAGGTAAGAGAGAGGTGTTGGGTTCTGCTGCACCAGTGTACCCCACTCTCAGCCTGTGAGCCCTTTAGTGCCAGACGTCTTGTTCTTAATTTCATTCTATTCTACTGGCATTATAACCACAAGTTTGCTAGATGTTCACATAAAAAAAAAAAAAATCTGTTCTGGGCAAAAGAATCTAAAAAGGCAAACTCTCTGCAAGCATCCATACGCTGCCACACTGTGCAGTAAATATAAAAACAAAGAACATTCTTTTGACCAACTGACCAAGCACCATTCCAGCCAACCAGCAACAGGGGGCAGAGGTCACGAGGTCAAAACAAGAAGTTTTGCTGCCTTGCGCCCGCTGTGCACTTCCTCTGGTCCCACCTGTTGCTGATCAGCTGGAAGGGTGCTTTGTCTCTCGGTCGGTTATTGTTTTTTATTTATTTATTTTTATTATTTCCCAGCTAGCGACGTGTAACAGACGCGGGTTCCTGATCCTGGTTAAAATTTGCACCCAATACACAAAACGACCGCAAAAAAAACCCCAATGATACGGCGCAACATTTTGTGATTTTTAATGCTGATGTGCGAATATTTTCTAGGCGGATGAGCTACTGGACAAATCCAGAGTTTTGGACATGCCGTCACCCGAAGCACAGTTAATACATGTAAGTGAGTCCGTCCATGTGGACCCCATGCCTTTCTTGAAATAAATCATGGCCGACCGCAGCATAAAGAGCTCGGTTTGTGTTTTGGTGTTTCCATACGTCTGAAGCAGATAATTGGACTAGTGTGACCTCCAGTGCTCCAGTTAATGGCTTCCAGCGGGGACCTTTAAATCGCGTCGCACCTGATAGCTCTGTTCACAAAGGCTTTTCTGCACTGCCTGACTGCTGTGGCACGTGTCCCGCTGCTGCGTGGTCAGCTGTGGGGCTGCAGGGGGGGTCAGAGAAAAGTAGAACATGTCTCGTGACTACCAAAAAAAAAATTGAGTCCCCCATGAGGCTCACTCCATCTGCTCTGTCCCGTCAGGCAAAAGGTGCTGAGCTGTCACAGAAGTCCAAGATGAGCGCCAATGGGATGTGAGACCCCTCTGCCTGACCTCACTGCCCCCGGAGGAGGAGGAGGAGCAGTGTGGTTGTGGCCGTCAGACCCTTTCGTTTGCTGCTGTTGAGAGCGTTGGCCCGTGAACCCTGCATTACACTCCTGGAGGAGGGGGGGCGGGCCCAGGTCTCATTTTGACAGCCTCTCTGTATCCTTCCATCCCATCTGAAGTCGCCGCTGAGTCCCGCCCTCCCCGTTCCATTGCCCGAGAAGGACGTCGGCCCTCAATAAAACAAAAGGAAAAGTTACAGGGGCGCTTCCTATGCAACTCTCCTTTCCAACAAGGGTTCGTCAGCACTTCATTCATTCAGCAGGATGTCCTCTCTATAAATTCACTTCTGAGTATTTTATATACTGAAAAATGGTGCACATACTTTTATTTTGCTACATTTAATTCTGTAGAATTTGCCATCAACTCATCGTTGTGTAAATGTGTAAATATACTGTAAAATTCTGGCATATTATGAAGTGCAACTTGTACAGTCGTCATGCACTGCGGTCTCTACACACGGATGACGTGCTGTTTGCCTTCTGGGTTTAGCTTGCACATGAATCTGTAAATGGTGAGCGTATGTTGTTTTTTTTAGGACCTGTGTAGGGACTACACCAAGCCTGCCTAATGACAGGGTATGATGTTTCGTAATTATTAAGGGTATCTGATATGTTCATGGTATGTTTTTGCAACGACCCTTTCACATTGGATTTAAGTTGGCCTCTGTTGAATAAGGAGAAATGTTATTTAAAAATTCATTTTAAGTCTGTGTTAATGGTTTATATTTGATGTAAATGGCCCTTTCTGGGTGTTCCCTGGTCTGACTTTTTTTTATATATAATTATTGGTAAAACCCCAATGAAGGATGAGTCCATTTTTTTTGCAAGTTTAATTTGCTCACCTTTTATGGTCAGTGTCTTTTTGAAGTGTCCTCACCTTTTGTAAAATCACCTTTCCATGCCTTGTCTTACAGTTAAAGTAGGGCTCTTCTTTCAATATTATTCACCTTTTATTACTATTATTTTCAGATTGTTTCATCACTAAACAAGGCTGTCTTATTATGAGAGGAGAACAAGGCGAATGGACGATTGAGTTTTTATATAAAAGAAATGCTACTGTGGGTCAGTATGGGTCAGTCCATTTGCAACCTCACTTATGCATAAAGGTGCTTATTCTGTTACCTTCCATTGAAAAAAAATAATAATGACAATAATTTAAAAAATGCATTCCCACCCCCTGGGCCTTTGGAGTGTCTTTTCAATTATTGGTTTTGAATTTGTGGCAGTGTGATCCTGATTATCTTTTTTTCCTCTTGTCAGTCATTTGAAACAAAACTAATGTGGTCACCATGCAATCTTTCATACAGCCCAATGGGGTAAGCATAACGCAACCTAGAACACCCAGAGATGCTTTAGATTTTCCAGCTGCCGCTTCAGATCGTCCTGCCCCAGTAAGAGTGCAGTAAAGTATATTCAGCGAGCATGAGGTGGGTCACAAGACTCTCACACTCTCATCTGCTGTGTGTCTCTGTTTAGACACTGGTATCCTGTAAGAGTCGACTGTCCCATATTGTTTATTGCGCAGTGTAAAAAAAGACCTCTTGGTGGGAGAGTTGATGGCATTAAAGGATGTGTTTCACTTGCCTGCCTTGTCTTTTTGTTGTCATGCACTGCATACCAGGTCAAAGTGATAAATCTTTTTTTACATTCCATACATACCGAAATATGCCTTGAATTGCTTTGCCTGAATAGTGACGCCGTGTGGTGGCTTTGTGAACTGCAGCCGAACCCCGTTATTTCCCCCTTCTGTCTACGATGTGATATGATGTGTAAACGCTCAAAAACACATCTATCCTGTATTGTTTAGCAGCAAAAGTCCCGTCTCATCACATTTCACTTTTAATCCAAGTATACGCGGCAAGAAAAGAGCTATCTGTACAACCCCCTAACCTTTTTTTTTTTTTTTAAATGACGGATGTGGTTAGCAGAGCAGTTTCCTGATTCGTAGACGGAGGTGTGCAGATGAGTGTAAGCATCTCGTCTGTGGCGTAACTGTCTCCGTCCCTCGGTGTTCACTCCCACAACCTTTCAGAATGAAGGAGTAGAGAGGTGGAGGATGTGGATTCCGGCCATGCCCACCTCCAGGCCGAGGACGATCTAGTGTGCACATTGACTGCTGAGGGTAAAAGAGGTAAAGACGAGCACGAGTGAAAGGTGGAGGCAATGGCTTCACTCCTGGTGCGCATCTTTCGCCTGAGAGGCGAGAAGAAGCGAGTGAGGCACTATGAAAAACTGAGGAGAGATGTGGACCCCAAAGTGACGTGGGACACCCTGGGGGAGCTGGGGGATGGAGCGTTTGGGAAGGTCTACAAGGTAAGGGCAGAACATATACTTTATGAGGTTAAGTTACGATTTGATAAAGTAACAATATTAACGCGACTCAAAAACACAAGAAAATACAAAAAAAAATGTAAGATTATTAAAAGGGATCATTTTGTAATTTGATTCGCACAGCACACGGTGACACTGCATTTAACCCATCACCATTTTGTGAGCAGTGGCAGGTGCCCATGAAAGGTGCCCGGGGAGCAGTGTGTGGGGACGGTGCTTTGATCAAGGGGACCTCAGTGGCACCTTCAGGATGCTCTCTTACCTGCTTGGCCACCAATTTCCAGTCATTTAGGTCAATTTGATTTGTAGGACTGGCAACAGCTTTCGAAAGATTTAAATGAGATTATTTTCAGTACGGCAAACCTTCCCTAAAATAAGATCACCGTGGTGTGGTTTCAAGATTTGTTGTTCGTCATGTGTACAGATATAAAAGATATGAAATTAAATATGAAAAAATATATATGATATAAATTAAATTAATTTAAACACAAGGAGAAAACACTCCAAATACACCTCGCGAGACTAAATGAGAGAAGAAAAACGTTCTTTTTTGCAGAAAGACATGGTGTACCTTAGACCTTTTCAAACAACACACAACCCTTCTAAGTGACACCTAACCCCGACACAGCAAACGACTTTGAGGCTCTGCTGTGGTTTCGACTTCCCGTCAAGCCATACATGCAGAAAAATAGCTTCCGGTCTGAAATGTTGTATTTGTTTATCGTGCTTTAAAGCTTATCCAGGCGGGCCGAACTAAATATCAGCGCTGAATGTTCTAGCCACGCAGTGGTTTTATTCTTTTTATTTCACGGTAGATGTGTATGAATACACAATCTCGCGCTACTTCTGTGACTGACAAACAGGCCCAGAACCGGTCGAATGGCTCTATAGCCGCTGCCAAGGCCATTGAGGTCCGCAACGAAGAGCAGCTTGAGGATTACGTCACCGAGATTGACATTCTGGCAAGCTGTCGCCATGGAAACATCGTCTCCTTGTTGGACGCCATTTTCTTCGAGGGCTGGCTTTGGGTGAGGCATTGTCACATCACGTTGACTTTTAAACGTTGGTGTTAAAGGCGACTTCAGATGGTTTGGCCCTGACTGTGACTTTGCCTGCTTCTCGTAGATCCTTATAGAGTTTTGCCCAGGGGGTGCGCTGGATGACATCATGCTTGGTAAGCACGCAACATATTGCCAGACAAGTACCTAATAGTCTGATGATATCCGAAAGGTGGAGAAAATGTGGTGCAGAAGGCCATGACAGTCTAATGACAAATGATGTGTTGGCCCTGATGTTAAATGCGGTTAATATCCCCCTGCTTTCTTACCGGGGGAGTTCGAATTGGGGGTTGTAGCCTAGTGGGTGACACACTCAGCTGTGAACCAGAAGACCACAAACCCACATGTTCACAACCCTCCTAACCACCATTGTGTCCCCGAGCAAGACACTAACCCTGAGCTCTGTAACAACTCCTTGTAAGTTGCTCAGGATAAGGGCGTCTTATAAATTCTGTAAATGACAATGTAATCGTATCTGTGCGTGGGTGGGTGGGTGAATGCAATATGTGGATATGGTTGTGGATGTGCTTGTTTGTGACCTCTTGTTTGTTTAAAAGAGGTTTACTGACAGACTATTGATACGCTGGTATCCTGTATCAATGCATCAACGTTTTAGCTGAACACTCAACACTGTGTGCGTTTTTATAGTACAAGAACAAAGAGAGTAACCTGAGGAATATTATCAAAAACATTAAAACAGTTACACTGTAAAATTTTATGATTTTTGCATTATATGTTTTCATTGTAATTTGGATGTTAAATGTGATACACTTACCACAGAATCAGTAGAATTGTGATACCATTGTTGTTTTGGAAAATATTTTACTGCAATATTTTACAATATTTTATTATTATTTTATTGCGCTCTGGGTGAGTCCTTGTCCTGTGCCCAGTGTCCCAGAATGGGCTCCCCAAAGTGGGGAGTTTTTAATGTACTAAAGACATTCATTAATACTGTATGTGTGCAAACCGAATACATACAGTTCAGGAGCAAAACGCAAGCGTATGTCCCTCTCGCTCTCTATCTGTGTGTGTATGTGTTCGAAGAGCTGGAGAGGGGGCTCACTGAGCAGCAGATCAGCGAAGTCTGCTGCCAGACTCTGCAGGCTCTGTCCTACCTCCACCAACACCACATCATCCACAGAGACCTGAAGGCCGGTAACATCCTGTTAACTATGGATGGGCAAGTCAAACTGGGTACATCACCTCACTGCACCCTCTGCTGTACGCTTGACGCGAAGGTGCTTTTAAATTCTCAGTGTGCATTTTTTTTTTTTTGTAACTCAGCGGATTTTGGAGTGTCGGCCAAGAACGAGAACACCCTGCAGAAGCGAGCGACCTTCATTGGAACCCCTTACTGGTTGGCTTAGTTTCATGTTAAAAAGTTGAAAAATATCAAGATCATCTTAATTGTGATAAGATTTCGCTCAACACTTTTGTTTCCTCAAAGGATGGCGCCAGAGGTGATCCAGTGTGAGACCTCTAAAGACAGTCCCTACACCACCAAGGCAGATATCTGGTCCTTGGGCATCACACTGATTGAAGCTGCAGAAACCGAGCCTCCACACCACTCTCTCAACCCCATGAGGGTCCTTCTCAAAATCACAAAATCGCAACCCCCAACTCTGACCAACCCACGCGTGTGGTTAGTGTTCCTCAATGGCAGTCCTTTGCCCAAAGTAAGCGTGTCCTAATCATTCCATCAACCCCCATCCATGTCCAGGTCATCCCACTTCCAGGACTTCCTGCGGAGGGCCTTGCAGAAAAATCCGGAATCCCGCTGGGGTGCCCAGCAGCTTCAGGCCCATCCCTTTGCCTATGCAGGCAGAGATGGACGGGCCCTGAAGGAGCTCATTGCTGAGGCAAAGGCTGAGGTTACAGAGGAGATAGAAGCAGAGGTAACTCCCACATCTTTCAATAAAATATCTAGTTTCTAAAGCCATCATGTTCAAAGGTAAGACCTGATATCTAGATCTAGATATTATTAATTAGTCGTATGGAGAAATATAGAAATCAGATTTGCCCATCTGAGTCAACATTGAACTTATTCTACTGATTCTTAGTCGAACATTTAGTCAGTTGGTTAAAGGCTTACTGCTGATCCATATGTTCTTCTTCTTAGTCCTTGCTAGATCTCCATTGCTCCCTGGAGGAGCCAGTCTCCACAGAGTGGTCAGAAAACAAAACCGAAAGCACAGGAATTCCGGAGCCCCCTCAGGAAATTTGCCTCACTCCTGTTCCTGAGTCTCCCAGTACAGAATCTCCAGGCCGAGAACTTCCTGTCCATCAAGTTTCACATGTGAGTTTCAGAAGGACATCCCTGACCCCAGAGAAGACTGCAAAGCGGGCCAGACGCCTGTCAGGTGCCTTTTTGTCCTTAATAACACGACGTAAGTCTGGATTCTGGAATGAAAATCTGAGTGCAGCAGGGGATCAGATGCAGAGTGATGTCAGTGAAGACCAATGTAATGGACCATCAGACTTAATGACCTCAGGGAACAATGGGCAGCAGTCTCTTGGAAAGAGTAAAGAGTTTGGCAGCACAGAGGAACATAACGTGGGAAATGCTTCCACCGTTATTATGGACAGAAAGGAGGAAGAAGAAACAAGTACCACAGACACAACCAACAAACAAGACCAGCCGTCAGATTTTTTTAGAACACTAGATATTCTAAAACCAGGACTTCCTGTGGAGACATCAGAGCCCTCAGGAGAAATAGGCTGTGATGGTGAAAATGAAGAGGAACAACATATAAAGCTGTCGAGGTCTGCTGATGTTCTTAGTCTGTCCTCTGCACCACTAGACACATATAAACTCGCACTTACTGACAGCACTCTGCATTCAGCTCAAAAACACAGTGTGTTAATATTTGCACTGACACTTGACACACCTACGAATAGGAAACATCTCGAAGAAAGTACATATAAAGAAATGGACTATCTTGACCTAGCAATCAAGCCAAAATCTCAGAAACGTTCCACTCTTCCAACTGTTGTGGCCACCAAAGCAACATTATTAATGGATGTCACAGTGGAGAGGGCTGAGGAGGAAAGTCAAAAAAAGCAGGACCAGGACACTGATGCTGACCCACATACTAATGCACAGCCACAAGAACCTCCACAGCAAAGTGAAGTAGCTGATGGAGAGAACATAGGAGGAGTGAATGAAGAAAGCAGTGTGTACCAAATGCAGAGTATTTCAGGAGCTGCGGAGGAGCACGGGGTCACCAGGGAGGAAGATGTAACCGAGCAGAGTGTAAGCAATACACAAGGGTCTGGACAAGAAGATTTGGAGATGCCTGTAACAGGAGAAGCTGACAAGGACGTTGTGCTCCAAAGTGACATGGAGGTAAATAAAGAAAAGTCTGAGGAGTTCGGGGACAGATCAGAGGAAATACATGCTGTAGAAGGTGGTGAGGAGCAACTCAAGGACGTTGTGCTCCAAAGTGACATGGAGGTAAATAAAGAAAAGTCTGAGGGGTCTGGGGACAGATCAGAGAAAATACATGCTGTAGAAGGTGGTGAGGAGCAACTCAAGGACGTTGTGCTCCAAAGTGACATGGAGGTAAATAAAAAAAAGTCTGAGGAGTTCGGGGACAGATCAGAGAAAATACATGCTGTAGAAGGTGGTGAGGAGCAACTCAAGGACGTTGTGCTCCAAAGTGACATGGAGGTAAATAATGAAAAGTCTGAGGAGTCTGGGGACAGATCAGAGAAAATACATGCTGTAGAATGTGGTGAGGAGCAACTCAAGGACGTTGTGCTCCAAAGTGACATGGAGGTAAATAAAGAAAAGTCTGAGGAGTTCGGGGACAGATCAGAGAAAATACATGCTGTAGAAGGTGGTGAGGAGCAACTCAAGGACGTTGTGCTCCAAAGTGACATGGAGGTAAATAAAGAAAAGTCTGAGGAGTTCGGGGACAGTTCAGAGAAAATACCTGCTGTAGAAAGTGTTCAGGGGAGACCGAAGGAACAAGAGATCCAAAGTGATCCAGAAGCAATAAAAGAAATAGGGAAGAAAGAGAGAAGCAGGACGAAGACAGAAAAAGACGTTAGAGCTCACATTTTTGAGACAGATGGTCCTGATGGTGAACTAACAGAGAAACTAACAGTAGATGTAATGCCTGAGCAACCAGAGGGGACCACCGAGATACCCGAGGCTAAAGAAAAGGAAGTCACAGAGGCAGAGAAAGTGGAAGACAAGAGTACAAAATATAAACCCCCCAAATCCATGAAGAAAGTGAGTTTTATTGTGATGTCACAAAAACGCTGCAAAATGGAAGGAAACTTGAGCTCCATTACGAATGGGGTCTCAACCGGAGTTCAAAGTTCAGAGCCTCCTCTCTCACCGACTAACGGGAATGGACCACATCAACCCCATCCAGTCACCACCGAGAGCACAGGAGACACACCAAGCCAGGAAAACCCTCTACCATCTCCAGGACCTGATGGGGTGAGAGAAAAGTAATCGTGGGACACAGCATATTAAAAACATGAACAGCTTGGGATTGCTTTTCTGTCGTTCTCCAGGAGCTCAACCCTGGCCGGAGAACAGTAAAAAGGACACGGAGGTTTATGGTGGACGGCCGGGAGGTCAGCGTCACCACATCTAAAGTCATAAGTGAGAAGGACAACAAAGAGCAGCAAATGCGCTCTGTCAGGTAATTATGACTCAGATCTGAGTGATCTAGCTTCACATGTTTACATTTACATTTACATGTTATTATTAATTCTCTAGTTGAAATAAAGTATGTGGTTTTACAATATATAATTCATTTGAAGTGCATCAATATTTAACTAATGTCGATTCTTTTGTTAGTTTGTACAGCAAATTGTCCATCTTGGGCTATAACTTAGCCAGTAGAAAAGAGACAAGAACAATGGACTGAAATTACTTACAAATAGTACTGATCCATTTCATTTTTGCGGACAATATAAAAAGTACACAACAAATTACATTTTAAGTAAAAAAAAAAAAATTATGGCTTATGGGTGTGTCCATGCACACATTTTTGAGAACATAAGAGCTGTGCATGGGGCAGTGGTGGCCTAGCGGTTAAGGAAGCGGCCCCGTAATCAGAAGGTTGCCGGTTCGAATCTCGATCCGCCAAGGTGCCACTGAGGTGCCACTGAGCAAAGCACCGTCCCCACACACTGCTCCCCGGGCGCCTGTCATGGCCGCCCACTGCTCACTCAGGGTGATGGTTAAATGCAGAGGACAAATGTCACTGTGTGCACCGTGTGCTGTGCTGCTCTGTATCACATGTGACAATCACTACACTTTTTTTATTTTTTATTCTTGTATGCGTGTGCATGCCTGCATTTGTGCATTTGGACGCGCAGGCGGCAGGAGCTGCACGCCTTGAAGCTGCTCCAGCGGGAGGAACAGAGGGAGCACGGCCAGCTAGAGCAGCGTCTGCAGCAGCAGCGGGAGCAGATGTTCCGTCACATCGAGCAGGAGATGAGTGTGTGTACCGCCTCCTTCTGACACCACGTGCACCAGTTGGGGCCGTGAAAAGGCCACGTTCAGGATGTTTTTAAGGGAAGGGTGAAGAGAAAAGCAATATACAAAATAACAATATGATGTAAAGATCTGCCATTTGTTGCCATATGCTAATGGGAAAGTTGGCTTTTTGCAGAGAAAGAAGCAGTATTATGATGGAGAGCTGGAGCGGCTGGAGCGGCAGTACCTGCAGAACAGCAGTCGAATGGAGGCGGAGCACACAGCCCGACTAAAGGAGGAGGCGCGGCGGATAAAGGCCCAACAGGAGAAGGAGTTCAGCCGTAAGAGCGCAGCATTGAGAGCCGTCCCCAAAGAGGTTGGCGTCACGTGCATGTGCTGCAAACAATGCTGCTTACACTACCTTCGCACACCCAGAAGCGATGGACACACACTCATACACACACTCTCCTGCAGGAGCAGCGCTTTGTGCAGAAGCAGCAGCAGGAGCTGAACGAGGCGATGCAGAAGGCCGTGCAGGAGCACAAGAGGAAAGTGGCCTCCATTGAGTGGGAAATTACAGCCAAATCCCAACAACTGCAGAGAGGTGCTGTCATATATGCACACACCAGAGGTCTGGAGTATCTACACACACTGTACACATGTGAATTCAAGGCTGAAGTGATATTACTACAGGGTGGGCCATTTATATGGGTACACCTTAATAAAATGGGAATGGCTGGTGACATTGAACACATTTCATAAGTGGTCAGAAACTTGTAAATAACACATAAAAGAATAAAGTTACGTTAAAACCACACCATTGTTTTTCTTGTGAAATTACCAATAAATTTGATGTGTCACATGACCCTCTTCCTATTGAAAAAACAAATGTTGGATCCAAGATGGCCGACTTCAAAATGGCCACTATGGTCAGCACCCATCTTGAAAAGTTTGCCCCCCTCACATATACTAATGTGCCACAAACAGGACGTTAATATCACCAACTATTCCCCTTTTATAAAGGTGTATCCATATAAATGGCCCACCCTGTACATAGGGGCGAAGCAGGGGCTCGGTGTGAAGCACCCTTGGCTTTATCACCAAAATTGTAAAAAAAAAATATATATATATTTTTTGCAGCCCGCGAGGCTGTGATCTGGGACTTGGAGCAGCGCCATCTGCAGGAGAAATACCACCTGTTCAAGCAGCAGGTGAAGGAGCAGTACTCCCTGCAGAGACAGCAGCTCACCAAGAGGCACAACAAGGTGAGGGCCCTGCTTCGACAGCGTCAAGTGGTAGAAATAGCCAAGATAGAACAGAAGACAGAACTTGGCAGATGGCGAAGTGAACAGTGATGGTTTTTGTCAGCACAGCACATGGTGCACACACCAAAACGTGTCCTCCGCATTTAACCCATCACCCTTACTGAGAGGTGGCACCTGGGAAGTGTGGGGACATTACCTTGCTCACAGGGATGTCAGGAACCTTATTGGTTTGGGATTTGAACCCACAACCTTTCAATTACAAGTCTGCTTCCTTAGCCGCTGGGGCCACCACCACCCCAAGTCCAGGAGTAGGACTGAGAAACTACTTGCTTATTCCTGTGGTGCTCCAACTTCCTTAGTGGTACACTGTGAGTATGTGAAATTGTGCTGAACATTCACAGCTGTGTGATTAATTGCTGTATTGTTATAATTATTTATTCAAATCTGTGTTTCATCAGCAGTTGCCTCCTGTGTAAACTGGACCATGCTACTGTCTTTTAATGCAGTTCATAATGGCAGTTTTTTGCAATGAATAATTAAGCAAATTTTATATATATATAAAAAAATGGAATAAGAATGATCACTTTAACATCATCTGAACATATCATGGATATTTATATGAAGATATGTATATTCTCTTCTGCACTATAGAAAAACTAGTTTTTATAAGTACTTGTAAGTACTTGTTCCTATTTGACTTTTTATAGTTAAAATGTATAATTTATTCAATATTTTAAAGCTGATGTGGCTCTGAGACCAAGAATTTTACTATCAACGTTGAAACTTGAAAAACCTCACAGTGCAGTCTCTCCTAGTGGTCTGAACATTTGCCCAGCACTGATGTCAGACTAGGCAGGATTAAAAGAAGGTTTATAAAATGTTCTGGCATTCTATTTCACTACCCATACTGTGAAAAGCTGGACGGTGCCCTGCTAATTCTAGAGATTGCCCAGAGAGGAAATGTCTTGTCATGCCCTATGCATACATTGGAGGGTGGAGGGGGAAACACTCCCTGACGCCTGTTATTTCTGCCGGTGGAAGGATAAGGAGCGAGCCTTACGCTTCCACCAGACCCTTCTAGAGGAGCAGAAATCCCAGCAGAGCCAGGAGAGGAGCCGGTTCCAGCGGGCCCAGCGGACGGGGTCCAAGGCCCGATTCCAGCAGTTTAAAATGGACCTGAGGAAGCAGGGCCTGAGCGGGATGGAACAGAGGCAATGCCTCTCACAGGTTTGTTTGGGAATTACAGTGGAGAATAATTCCAATGGAAAAAGGTATATTTCATATATTTCCCACAAATCCATCTGCCATCTACGCAGCTGTAAAACTGGTCTCTAGGTCTCTCATAACAGCCCCAAAGTCAAAGTTTCTGTCCCTTCTCTCAAGTTTACATCGGAGGAGGAGAGCAGGCAGCATCAGGAGTGGCAGACCTTGCAGCAGAGTCAGGAGGGTCAGCTGAAGGAAGTGCAGGAGCAATGCGATGCCAACCTTGCTGAGCTGCAGCAGCTGCAGGTCCCTCAGCACAAAACAGTGCACACGTTAACAGCACAACAAACAGCATCATATCATACCATTGTGGAAGTGCTACCATGTGAATATATGTCTGTTGCGGGCAGAATGAGAAGCTGCAGTTGCTCGTGGAAATGGAGAAGAAGAAGATTAAAGGCCTGGATGATGAACACACACTGGAACTGAACGAGTGGAAGGATAAGCTGGCCTGCAGGAAGGAGGTAATGCGGGATGGAGGGTGATGGGATGGCAGACAGCCTGTACATAAATACGATTGGGCTAGTCTAACATGACCCAATACATACGTGTGTGTGGGCCTGTAGGTGCTGGAAGAAGACCTGGCCCGGCGGCGCCGAGAAAAGGAACGTACAAGAAGACGAGGCAGTGAACCGGAAAACCGATTCGGTGCACGCCGTCCAAAATTCCTGTTATAGATTAACCTGAACTAGTCAACAATGCGCAGAGACTGACAGTTGTTTCTGAGGTGAATGTTCAAGAAGGGGAGACCGTGCTTATCCCAAGCGACTTAAAATCAGTAGTTACAGGGACAGTCCCCCAGGACACACTCAGGGTTAAGTGCCTTGCTCAGGGACGCAATGGTAGTAAGTGGGGTTTGAACCTGTGATTTTTTTTTTTAGGCTACTACTACCCTACTACAGCTGAGGAATCCCTAATTCTATGTAAGAAAACTGATTTCTCTGTTTACTGCAATACATTAACCATAGAGCTTAAATTATATAATGTCATTAACAACATCTTATACACCCTTTACTGTTTATAGGAATAATTCTGTTTCCCAGATGTCAATAAACTCACCCTGACAATACAGCTTCGTACACACATGCGTTGGTTTACCATTTGTAAAAAGAATGTCTGTAAATTTGCTAAATCAAATAAAATGGTTATTTCCTATATAATGCATGCACTGGTTGTATTAAAAGTAATTTAATGAGCATTTGATTGTGATTACATCATAAGTCTCACACTTGGCCGGGTATCCTTGGATCATGTATAAGAGGGTGGTATTTATGGGACGTTTTGATGGGGAAAAAAAATTTGGTCTGAAACACAACAGCAAAAGGAGGAATGTGCACATTTTGTAGTTTTTTTTAACCTACATATTGCCCCTCTGGGACAAATAAAGTTATTTGAATTGAAGTAACATTATGGATATCTCTATGTCTTTTTGCACACTGTGAATCCCCAAAGCTTTGCAATATCGCCTCCCTGCGTACAAACGAACAATTTGAGTCTAAAACAGACTTATTTTTATTTCATGTACTTACGTATGGCTTTATTTGATTGACTGAGCATGCTCGGGTGTGCGCGGTGGTCGTTTCTATGGGCGTGGCTCTGAGGCAAGGGGCGGGCGGGGTGCAGGAAGCCACGCCCACAGAAACGACCACCGCGGAATGAAGGCGCACCGGGCGCAGCCTTGATTTGCCGTTGGCTGTAAATCTCCGGTAACGATTCGCATCGTACAGCGCGTTCTTCCCCCCCCCCCCCCCCAAAAAAAAGGTATGACAACCGTCGCGTTTTTGGTCGCGCCAGTATTATTATTTTACGCGCTGTGCTGCTGAGTCTGCGCCGCCGAGGGCTTCTGCATTAACCAGGGTCGCAGTTGCGGTCGCATGTCTCCCCGGCAGTAATGTCGCGCAGGACAACATGGGATCCGCGTGTAAATGCGCGTGTAAATGCGCCCAGTGCGCTACCAGAACCGCAGGTGGACCGGGCACCCGTGGTGGACTCGGCAGTGACGCACCAAGGTCTTTCCGTCTTCCATTTTATTATGGGACGCGGTGCGACGTCCGGCTAGCGGGAAAAGCACGAAATGCGCAACAGTGACCGTAAAAGGGATGAGTTCGCGTTGAATATGTGCTGATGAAAATGGACCGAACACCGCTAAAACACGGCGATGATGTAATCCGTCACAAAAAAACCCAAATAAATAAAAAACAGAACTACATTTTATTAACTGAAGGACCAGGGGTAGAGGTAGACACCTAATCGGGACCTTATTACATTCAACACTATGCAAATATGCATATATTTTCCCAATTGTATGTTATTATATTTATTGTTTTTGTATATATTATATATAATTTTTCATGTTTTTATTATAAAGTGTGATATCTTAGAATAAAATGAGAAATGTAATGCTCTTTCACACTACACAATATTACACAAATACAAATTAAACCAGCTAAATGTGTCTCTGAAACACTGTTATATGTTTAGTGTGCAGTATTACTGAAACTGTAATACCATTACCATTAATAAAAATGCTTGCTGGAAACAGATCATGTTCGTCTGATATCGGCTAATTTGATCATACATGAATGCGATATGTTTTAATGGTGCACAATACCAGAAGTTGACCTGGAAAAAAAACCCATTATATGAGGATAGAGGATCGCAGACCACGCCTTGACTGGAAGGGAGGGATTACTGGAAGGGCTGGCACTGATGAGATGGGGATGGGGGTGAGGGAAGTGATTGCCATTGTGATACACTGCAGCACAGCACAGCACAACGAAACGTGTCCTCTGCTTTTAAAAATACCCCCTTGGTGAGCAGTGGGCAGCCATGACAGGCGCCCGGGGAGCAGCGTGTGGGGACGGTGCTTTACTCAGTGGCACCTCGGTGGTTCGAGGATTTGAACAGGCAACCTTCTGAATGCGGGTCCTTTTCCTTACACACTAGTCCACCACTGCCCCCAGAGAAGAAACTGTATTTCAGCTTCATGAAATGAAAACCACTACATTTACCGAAGTTTCTTTTTAATATTTTTATTCTTTGCGGTCTTGTGTCCACGGTTGTACTGCATTCTGAAATCTATATTTTAATCTTATCCATTTTCATGTTTTGCAGTTGGCCATGGGTCAGCTGTGTCAGCTGGCAGTGCTGTACCTGATATTCACTGCCGTTCTACTGCCCGACCACATTTTGTCCAGCAAAATTGGCAAAGGCTCTTCCTCCAAAACCAAATCATCATCTAAAGGCACGTCAACATCGTCAAAGACTCCAAATTACCCGAGACAGCCTGTGCAGCAGTACCCCTCTGCACCGGGGGCAGGGAGTTACCCAAACCAGCAGAATCCAGCACGAGGTGGCACTGGCACCAGCTATGGGGGAAATACTAACATGAACCCTGGAGCAGGTGGCTACCCACAAGGGGGTAATTATCCAGGAGCTGGGGGGTATCCTAACCAACAGTACCCCGGACGTGGTGGCACCAACTATGGAGGAAATCCGAATATGAACCCTGGAGCAGGTAGCTACCCACAAGGAGGCTATTATCCTGGAGCAGGGGGGTATCCTAACCAACAGTACCCCGGACGTGGTGGCACCAACTATGGAGGAAATCCAAATATGAATCCTGGAGCTGGGAGTTATCCACAAGGAGGCTATTATCCTGGAGCAGGGGGGTATCCAAACCAACAGAACCCACCAAGAGGGGGAACCAACTATGGTTATCCTGGATATGGCAGGAACCCTGGCCAGCAATATCCTGGAGGGGGCTACAACCCTGGGTACCCAGCAGGAGGACAAGGTTGGGGCCAAGCAGGGGGTTATGGAGGTGGTTATGGAGGAGGATATCCCAACTGGAACCCAAACAACAAGGTTCTCAGTCCTCACTATGGGGGAGGCTTTGGACATGGTGGCTATGGTCAAATGGGAGGGTCTCCCTTTTCTAACCATGTTAAAAACATGGGCTATGCACCTTCAGTTAAGTCCAAGGGCTTTGCCAAGAAGGCCATGCTGGCGGCGGGAGTGGGAGCTGTTGCCGGCATGGCAGTAGGCTACGGCCTTGGACGCATTCCCCGTCCACACTTTAGCTTCCGAAACCCTCAGGAGGAGTATTATTACAACAACTACATGTACCAGCGACATGGCTCCGGATCCACAACTAACAACGAAGGTGGGCAGGAGTACAAATTCAACCCTCCCCCGAAAAGTGACAAGTCCTTCCAGTCCTACGAGAAGTACATGGATTCCTGCATGAAGAGGTCAGATCTCCTAGATAAGCAGGGTAGGAGCGTAGCAATGAGTGGTTTACAAAGCGATCAGCCCCAAGAGGCGGATGCCGAGAGCAAGATGCCTAGAGCAACTCCAGACCTGCCTGATAGCAGCCCTCAGAAAACGGCTACGGGCCAGGAGCTTACTGTGTCTCCGGAGGTCCCCAAAAAGGATCTGGGTCCAGCAGGCATTCGGAACAAGGAGGAGGAGGAGGAGGACACCGTCAGCATCGAGGAGATTGGCTACCCTGCTTTGATTGAGCAGCTGAAGGCACGTCGATGTGTAGAGCTGTACATGGCCTACTCTGAGAAGTATGCTCAGAAGCAAACGGGGGACAATCCCAGCAGCCGCAGTGGCCCAAGCGAACACCCCGTGGTGCGGATGCTCACCGTCATCATACCGTTACTCAGCATTCTCTTAGTACAGTGATCGCCGATGAAACATCTACTCTCACCAACACAGATATGTGCAACGAGGAAAGAACCAGAGGGATCTCCACAGGTTCTACTCTTACTTTTCTAACTCAAGTCTGTTTCTTTTGTTGATTTAGTTGAAACATATATTATAAATGAGTTGTGTTAATATATTTGTTAATATTTTGTTGAAGCCTCTAACAGAAAGCCATATTACTGTCATATAATATATATAATAGTTAATACTACCATCTCTTTTTTATCCCTTTATTACATTAAAGGGTTCAACATTCGTCAAAGGTTTTATCAGAAAACAAAAGCTTCTCTCATTCTCATTTTTGGTGATTCATTTTCATCAGTTGCTTGATGTATTGCTGCTTTTTGTGAGCTCATGAAACCGGGAATTATTTGGAAGTTGCTGACTGCTGATTATATTTCCTTTTGAATGTCTAACACACTCCGGCATTAGGTTTTATCAGAACCATTACTGACAAATTTTTAATGGTTTACCTAATATATATGTTTTGGTATTTGTAAGTTCAAGTCAATAGCTGTTACCTTGGATTGTTGAGCAATCATGCTTGTATTACACTGTAATGCTCTATATTATACAATGTATATTATTATGCTTTTAATATTTGGTGCATGTTGAAACATACAGTGGCATGCAGGCACACCTGAAGTTCTGTTATTAACAGTCGATAGTAAAAGTCAAAGGTGACCAGATTTTCAAAAGCAGGGTTGCGTTTTTCCAATTTTTATTTTACCCCTGCAAAATAAAATGAAAAATCTCATATTAAACCGTTCAGAGTCTTTTTTTTTTTTTTTTGGTGGGGGGATATAGTGTTCAGATTTGCTGTCTTGCACACACAACACTTTTTGACTTGAATCAGTCTATCCTTGATGTTTTAAAATACATTTTCATACCAGTTATATGTTTAGTTTGATGTTTTAGCGATTTTTTTTGTGGTTTTAAGTTCATGTCACCAGCTATGTTCCAAGAAGGAACAGTAATTTTGGTGTGTTAAAAGTTTGCATGCCACTGTGGTCTATTACAAAGAACTATATGTGTTCATACAGTGCATGAATCTACTCTGCATAGAACCCCCAAACCTAGAACTTTAAAATATCCAACAGCATGGTCTGTAGTGTTCTACTTATCTCAACTGAAAATTAACCGAAAGTCTAATTTGTGACTTGTTGGGCTTTTTTTTTTACTTATGTTTGCCCACATTAAAGCCCCAAATTTATCCCTATGTTCATTTTTGTGTTTTTTTGTTTGTTTTATCAGCTATGAATATAACATATTGCACACTGGACTGTAAATTTGAAACCAAAGACCTAGAATTACCACAGTGTTTTTATACAGCATGTAAATGCCATGCTTGCAATAAGTGCTGCTGTGATTGGTGCACTGGACATGACCATTTGCATCCCCTCAGCTCAGGAGTGTCCTCAAACACGGGCTGCAACCATGGCGACATAACAGGGCATAGCGGTGCTTCTTGGGCTTCATTTTCCCCGTTGCCAAGAAACCGAGTAGTCCATGGAAAGCATGAGAATAACTAAGAACAGCAACACGTTAGCGTTTAAATTTCATTTATAGATGCTCCAAAAACAACCACATCTGCTATTATAACACAGTTTCATTAGCAAAATAAATAAAAAGTTAAATAAATAAATAAAATAATCAAGAGCACACATAAATAAATGTAATAATATAATAAAACAGAAAAAATGAAGTATAAACATAAATACATATATATATATATATTTTATTTTTTTTTTGTACATAGAAATGTAATCCATCTAAATGCTCATTTTATCTTAAAGAAAACCAAAGTTATTGTATCATATCTTTAATAACAGTCATAACCAAATAGTAGATATGAATATTAAAAACAGTCAGAAGCTCAGCAACTTTGTGGAAAACACTATATAAACTTATTTCCTTTGTTTTCACCCACAGTAAAGAAATAAAACTTCAGTCCACCACAGAATTCACAGAAATTCTACAGAATTTGAAAGTCCAATAACTGATGACCGGCACATCACCGTACTACCTGGCCGTTGTAAAGGCGAAATGGTGAGTGATACAGGCGTCTCCTACACAAATCCCATCCAGTTCCCCAGAAGGAGTGAGGCCAACGGTCCAAGTGCAATGAGAACGCTGCTCTCTGACCTCGGGTTGGCAGAATTCCGGTAGTAACGCCCCTCCGACCGGTTGTAGAACTTCGCTCCGTCTGGGTAGAAACGCGAGTCTTCTTCTGAGGAGTCCCTGTCTTGGCCATAACCGTAACCATGGCCGTATCTGTTTCTGCCCAGTGACCCCAGGCCATAGCCGACAGCTGCACCACCCAAGGCCCCAGCGGCAGCTGCCCCTGCCAGCTTCAGGCCCTGTTTGGAGGAACCTTGACTCTGAGAAGGAGGAGCTTTGGCCCCCGTGCCGACACCCTTGCCCCTGCTCTTGAACCCTCCTCCGCGTTTACAGTGAGCCCCAGGGCAGAGGGCTGCCATCAGCAGCATCCATGCCCACAAGAGCAGTAGCTTCCGCTGCCCAGCCATGTCTGGAGGTCTCTGAAAGGAAAAACGGGAGATTCTCAACCACTCAGCTGTGAATGCACTGTGACCAAACAGGATCACGTTACACATCAGAGAAAGAGCAAGTTAACCACCTGCTGGTCCTGAAAACGTAAAACAAAGGACCATCAGCACACCGCATCTGGAAACGGCACGAACGTTCGCTCAGATATCAGTGGACAATCAGCGCGCACACTAATCTGCACTGAGATCATTCAGAACCAATTACACGGTGGATGAACTTCAACAGGCGCTCCCTGTACACCATGGCCAAATGCACAAAGCAAATCTACACAAGCTTTTACTCAGAGGCAACACATGCACCTCAAAAGGGCGGCAGTAGCCTAGTCACAGGTTCAAACCCCACTTACTACTGTTGCGTCTCTGAGCAAGACATGTGTCTCTCCAGGGGGACTGTCCCTGTAACTACTGATTGTAAGGCGCTTTGGATAAGGAACATCTGATAAATGTTAAATGCAAAGTTTGTGAAGACTTTGCATTTAACATTTGGACAATGATCCATTTTTATACATATAAAAATAATTATTACAAGATTATAATAATGATAGTGTAATGGACGTTATGTATTACAAGAAAAACATACTTTGCACAAATTGTACAGATGATATTTCACAATGTTGTTTCAATCAAAAGTATTACTTCCTCTTTATTTAATACTAATTTAAATATCAGGAAAGAAATGAGGAGACTAGATATCATAGATCTTACCCGTCGGGGATGCTGCTGGCTGTGTTTGATGAATCCTCGAGCGCCTCTCTCCCAAAGCTGCCACTCCTTTCACCCCAGCCAATCGCCATCTGGTCCACAAGCCACCCATGAATCCAACCAGCATCACAGCCGGGTGGATCCTACATCACCAGAGCGCCACACCCTCGCATTTTCTCTGTTTCCCAGTGTTATTATGTCCTGTGCCTTCTTCACTCCCCCTATGACCTCATCGTTGTTATGGCAACAGAAGCTCGGTGACATGCGCCACACAAGAACAAAGACATGTTGACAGGACCTGCAAAGATCTCATTATCCTTTAATCGCAACCAACAGGTGACATAAAATACATAAACATACAAAGCATAAATGAATATAAAAATAATCACTATTAATATCTGTGGCAGGCAGTAATAAGCACATTCAGTCCAAAACAGACATGTATGGCATTTATCCTGATGTGAGACAAGTACCAATGAGTACCAATATAAGACAAATACCCATGTGAAAATATGTGTGAAAACAGAACACAAGAGGGTGGCAAAAGCACAACATAATGTTTCACATTATTAAGGGGATAAAGAGCATTATTCATAAACACATATTCATACATTTAAAAAAAAAACTGATAAATAACACAATGTTTCTGTCACATCGGATGCGTTTGCATGACTTCATGTAGACAAGGGGACTTACTTAAAACAAGGGCACATCATACAGGACCACAGGCATGAACATGAACATACAATAAATGACCCGGCGAAGACACAAGACAATAGGCTCACTTAACAACAAAAAATACAATTTGGATAAGTGCAGCAACACTGATGCCTGAAAACTCCAGTCCAGCACACGGGTGCCCAAATTCACCACCTCGACTTACTGGACTGTCATACAAATTCAGGATTTTATATTCAGGTTCAGAGGCCGGTTAAAGTATTAAGTTACTCTTTGAAGAGTCAAGCAGAAATATTTAAAACTAAAACTAAAATTTAAGACATAAACTTATGAATATGAAGCAATGTGTTGGACGGAGATCCCATGGCAGAGCGTTGCTACGCGGGGGGGGTCGGAACTTGAAGTGTTGCAATGATGAGCAGCAAAGCTGTGCAATGGGCTGCAGTCAGATGCAGGCGGAACTCTGCGAACAACACTGCATGGTCTTCTCAATCATGCAGCGCATATACATGTACCTGAGGAACAGTTGAGAAATCGGTGAAACACTACACACACACACAACCAGTCAAAAGGTGGTTAACATACAGGAAGTCTACAGCTGAATCTGAAGATTCCACCTACTCTGCAGTAGTTATGGAGACTAAGGCCGAGGCATGTTGAAGAATCCAAGACAGAGAACATATTTAGCATTTAGTGCAGCAGGAGAAAGTGGTGAATCTGTTTTTTCAGAGTCGCCTCTTTTTGCCTTCATGGCTGCTTTGTTCAATATTGTCATCATTAAAAGCCGCATCATGAGATGCTCATTAGCATGAGTGAGTGATTAGAAAGTGTTCAGCATAATAGGACTTTAGGGCTGTTGGAAACACTAGCTGTTGTTTAATTTAAGGCGGTGGAGAGACGCAAATGTTCAACTTTTTGCCTTGTTTGCTATTATTTCCCTTTATTCCATAACCTCACGCTATTTCATTCTCCTGTGTCTTCAGTTTTGTTCTATAATATAGAAAAATGCAAGACCCATTAAAAGATTAGGCGTTTAAACTGTTGGCTGGTAGTGTAGATACTGGATTGAATACCTGTTCTTCAGCTTCGACACTTCTCTGTCTTCCTCTTCCTTCAATTTGTCAATGAAGCTCTGCAACACTGGCATCTCAAACTTGATGTACTGTGCCACCTGGTGGTCAAGTACAGAAATTAACGCGATTGCAATTCACATTTCATGCCATCTTTTGCACATTTTCTTGTTGTTATTATTTATTTATTAACTTAATATTTCTATTGCGGCGTGTGGACAGCAAATTAAGAATTTCATTGCATAGAGGAAATTACAATAAACGCTTTAAATCTCAAATCTCATTTACATTTACAGCATTTACCAGACGCCCTTATCCAGAGCGACTTACAATCAGTAGTTACAGGGACAGTCGTCCCCTGGAGCAACTTAGGGTTAAGTGTCTTGCTCAGGGACACAATGGTAGTAAGTGGGATTTGAACCTGGGTCTTCTGGTTCATAAGCGAGTGTTTTACCCACTAGGCTACTACCACCCAGTCAGTCTCCATTGACTCCATTGTCCTGGGCAAGTTAAGTCCCTGAGACAGACACGCAGTCCGGTGTGGCTCCGGAGGGTCTGTCTGCTAATTGTAATGTAGCGTGATGTTGCAGTGAATGTGATATCAGCCCTCAGTCAGCTATACACAGTTGTACACAGTAGAACATCTGCACAGCTGCTGCTGTTCAGTTTATCATAGAACTCATCATTTTTAATGATATGAATTTCTGACTACAGAATGACAACGGGATAGATACTATCTGTATAGCAGTGATCCTTAGGTCAGAAGCTGACCAGTTTTG
Source organism: Denticeps clupeoides (assembly GCF_900700375.1). Lineage (NCBI taxonomy): Eukaryota > Metazoa > Chordata > Actinopteri > Clupeiformes > Denticipitidae > Denticeps > Denticeps clupeoides. Next base: position 2,447,578 of record NC_041709.1, read on the forward strand.
GACATGGCAGCACATGGGGGTGAGGCACTCACATCGTAGGTGACCTCTTCCACCAAGTCCTTATCCATGAGGAATATCCGGCTGACCTGCTCACAAGGGCCTTCTAGAATCCTCACGGCCAGAGGATGATCTGTGTTCTTCAGATGTACACGCTCTGGAGACAACAACAAAAAAAAAAAAAAATTGCTCGGCCACATACACATAGCTGCGAGTGGCTCGCAAGACATTTTCCGCTTTAGCGTGGCACCGTCAGGCGGCACGGCATGCGGGACTTTGTACGTCATGCGGGTTTTGACCTTCTGCCGCTGATGTTTTTTTGTTTTGACCGAGGGGCTGGCACAGGGTCGCACTGTCCACCCTCCAACTGACCTCCGCTGGTGTGTATGAGAAAAAGGGCGAAGTCGTCGGGGCTGTTCTCGATCTTGAACTTCTTCAGCAGCACGCGCAGGACCTGAGAGGTGGTCATGGTGGTGTTGATGCGAACGTTGGTCACGGAGCCATACGCCGGCGTGAACACTGCTGTCTGAGAGAGAGAGTTGCAGAACCAAAACCAAAACCAACGTCAAATCACAGATCACATAAAGCAGCACTATCAGATTGCAGAAGGACTGTCCATCTTTCCAAACGAACTAGCTATGTGTTTTCACCTAGAGTTGGATTTAAGCACCACTATCCTACCCTTCTTTCTGTGGCAGTGGCCTAGACTGGTGGCAGTGGTGGCCTAGCAGTTAAAGAAGCAGCCCCGTAATCAGAACCAGGTTGCCGGTTCGAATCCCGATCTGCCGAGGTACCACTGAGCAAAGCACCGTCCCCACACGCTGCTCCCCGGGCGCCTGTCATGGCTGCCCACTGCTCACCATGGGTGATGGTTAAATGCAGAGGACACAGTTCGTTGTGTCACCGTGTGCTGTGCTGCAGTGTATCACAATGACAATCACTTCATTTTGACTTCACTGCACCATCAGGTGGCACAGTATACAAATGCTGTTCACTTTATGATGTTAGGGCTCAAGCCAGCCCGCTGAAGCAAAAAAAAAAAAAAAAAAAAAACGTACACTGAAAACCAGAGAAACACTTACGGCATTCATCAGATGCCCTTATCCAGAGCGACTTACATTCAGTAGTTACAGTGACGCACATGGACAACCCTGGAGACCCTCAGGGTTAAGTGTGGTAGTAAGTGGGGTTTAAACCTGTGACTTTGTGGTCTTCTGGTTCATAGAACTGCTAGGCTACTACCCCCCCACTCACTTTTGTATAATTAACAATAGATCACGTCATTGAACGTTACATTTATAGCATTTATCAGAGGTTAAGGTGGATATTATGGAGCATTGTGTGCACAGGCCTTGCCTTGTGGTTATAGTAGTGGCCGTTGATGGAGCATCTGTGTCGCCGGATCAGTCTCCCTCCGGATCTCCTCCCTCCCACATCACTCCTTGTCCTCAGGAGATGGGTGGACTCTGATTCCGCTTCGGCTGCGATGTGGACGAACACATGCAGGGAGTGAATTGCTGGGCAATTGATCGAAGTTTTAATTGAATTACACGTTTAGGTTCCAATGATTACAAAAAAATGACCATAGAGATAAAAAAAAAATTAGATTTGGCTGCATTTTGTTTTGTAACAATGTCCTCATTTTGCCATGCATCACTAATCCTTACCATGTATTATATTAAATATATTACTTTACTTAATAACATTTTCTGTTCAATACTGTTCAATAACATCTGGATGTATCAAAGGTCAGTGAGTAATCGTTTTAAAATGTTTTAATTATTATCATTGAAACCAAAGCATTCCGGTCCATACCCTCATCTCCACGGTGCTGTTTAGGCGGGCTGTCTGAGGGCGTGACCGTAATGGTGGGTGTCTCCACGCTGCATTTGGACTTCTGGGATCTGGATAAGGACGGCAGCCGGATTCGTTCCTTCTCGTCTTGCATCTGTAATCTGATTGGCCGGCGGAGTCCCCATGAGACGTTCAGCAAGCCCTCAACAATCAGCTCTCCTTCTTCCTGTGTACAAACGGCCCGTGAGTCCCTCCGACACCCTCACACACGGCTGAAATACGGTCCCACGTCAACATTAAGCCTCGAGCGCTGGACGAACCGCACCTCTCTGTGTCGGAGCTGCAGCGCTTGGCCCTCGTAGTACAGGTTGTAGGTCCAGAGGTGGGACAGCAGCGTCTTCCTGAAAGCACAACGCACGTTTGACAAGACAGGCGGGGTTTTTCTTTTTTGGGGGGGGTGAGGTGGCCCCGGCATCCTCCCTCCATGGCTTACTTGCTCACGCGCCGGTTCTCGCCGACGTTCACTTGCTCCTGTTGCACCGGGTCCATTTCTGCAGCCGGGTGTACATGGGTGGGCGTGGGAGGGCGCAGAAGCCAGGGCCTTCGGGGCCAGACAAAGACACAGAGAGGCGTCCCATGACCAGCCACATGCTGCACTCAACACTTGACCCTTTATCCTCAATCCTTTACGTTCTTTATCACACTTTCTTACGAGTTTTCATTTGATCGTGTTATTCCACTGAGATGTTGGTGCTACTTTTAAAAAGGGCAGCGTCACAAACATTACCTTTTTATATTATAGTATGTAAATGCAAAATCGGTCCATTTCTGTTCATTGCGTTCAAGAAAAAGTTATGCGGTCGGAGTCTGTTGGACCCAAATGTATAAAATGTCCGTGAACGACAGATGGCCGACGCGTTAAAAAAAGAGTAAAAGCCGGAAGAGCGAGTGCACGTACCGACCAGGCGGCTCCTGTCGAGGAACTACGCGCGTACCCTCCAGAACCCGCTAGAACCGCGTTCTAGATGACGGTCCACAGGCGACGCGTCGCTCGGCTTCCTCCTCCGAGAGGCGGAAACTGCCGGAAACTCCCGGAAACTGCCGGAAACTGCCGGAAACTGCCGGAAAGAGGCGCGTGCACGTCCGTTTCCTCCTCATCACCTTCCTCCTTCCGATAATTCTCCATAAAAGGTGAAATGCACACAATTCATTTCCGAATTGAGACGAAAGCCCAAAGTCGGGTAAGTTGAGGGTCTTGAATTAGTACATTGGGGCTAATTCCACTTGAAATATGGAGCCCGAATTGGACTATTATAAATGCACGATTTAGGACATTTATTAAGCCCCGATAGGAACGTTTAATTATAAACTCCAATGGACAGTTCTAATGAGACAAAGCATTCAGTCGTACCAAATGTTGAACAATTTAATCTGCGCACTACACTCAGTATTCTAGTTTGGTCATGCATAGTCAGTATACTGCTATTACCAGCACATTCCATTAAAAGGTTTAATGTCTTCTTCTTCTCAACAATATGACGAACAGCTCACACTTAAGTGCCGGAACGTTTAGGATTTACATATTGGTGCAAAAACGAAATCTGTCATGACATTTCAGGCAATCATGCAGGCAGTTTCAGAAGTTGTCCACGTCCATACGTTTGGTCCACGTTGTCCTCAAATGTACACGGCTGCTTCGCAACTGTCTCAAGGGTGAAAGATGTCGATTGTCCTGAAAAGGCCTCCGCTGCTCTCCATGGCAACAGCATGCATGTTTCACGCAAGTCCGTCCAACAGAGACCCGAAGCGAACCCCACGCCATGCAGTGGTGTTGAAGCGGGGTGAGGAAGAGGAGTGAAGAGGCGAGGAGCCCGAGTGGATGCGGAGGCAGGCTTCAGATCACATTCTCAAACAGCTGCATGGAGCTCATGATGTTTTCATCCTGGAAGAGAACACAGGGATGCTGTAGCAGTTTCCCACTGACGTAAGATTACGTTGAAAGTGAAAGTTGATTTTTTTTTACCCTTTGGCACGTTTCTATAAACTCGTCAAAGGTCACAACTCCATCTTTGTTCCTGTCCATCTTCTGTGAGAATAACAGAGAATAATGGCATGGAGAGCACGTGCATTTCTTTTTTAATACCACTGATCACGCCGACTGACCTGGAAGAACTTTTCAACATGTTCAAGTGGCGCGTCCTCTTTCACGCAGGGCGACGTGTACCTGCCCATCATGTCATATATTGATTTCATAATAGCCAGCATTTCCTGTAAATGTGAGATTAAAGTCAGTAGAACATCTGAGTCACCGCTCCCGCAGTGAAGATGCGTCTGTAGATGCGTCTTCTGTGTTGCAAAACTGGAAATTGCCACACGATTTCCTCAGTGTATGGAATGTATGTTCTATTTTGGCTATGATCTTCAGGAGGTATGGTCCTGCAGAAATGATGGCCTGTTTAGACCCCCGGATATTTATGAAATTTGTTACTGGCAGTACTTCAACCATTTACTTAATGCCAGTGTATGAAGTCTAAAACATTGCTTATTCAGTAACTGATAGAACGGAACCGGTCGCATGCAGGAGGATTATTATTCACAGCTGATGATGTGGAGTGTGTGGAGGGTAAACTGATGCTGTAAGGTGGGTCAACATTTGCCCCGTTTAGTTCCGTTCCTGTTTAGTGGAGTTTGTGCTTGTGCGCAGAAGAATCAAGTGTGGGGGGTGTCAACTGTAGGGCCTGTCAAATCCCATTTAGACGTACTGTATGTGATTACGGGCTATATAAGAAATAAATGTTGTAGCTGTAAATAAAAAGATGCCAAGGACCCTGGTGTCCTGGTGTGAAAGGGGGTGAAGCGGAAGTGTGTGGGTGTTCTTCCTGTTTTGCATTTCGCCGTTTTTTTGGAGGTTTCAGTTGTCTGTGTATGAACTGACACAAAGTCAACCTACTACCAGTCTCTGGTTAAAGTGGGCAGAGTTAAAAATAAAAGTACTTTGAGTTCTTTTTTAGAATGGAATCATTTTTAAATAATAATAACAAAAATTAGTAACGTGCATAAAGTGCAGTTTTTCTGCTTCATAAAAGGTCATTTGACCAGTGCTTCAGTTGCCTTGCCGAACCCGATTCCATAATGCAATGCACACAGATGTGGGCCATGGTGGCCTATCGGTTAATTAAGCGGCCCCGTAATCAGAAGGTTGTTGGTTCGAATCCCGATCCGCCAAGGTGCCACTGAGGTACCACTGAGCAAAGCACCGTCCCCACACACTGCTCCCCGGGCGCCTGTCATGGCTGCCCACTGCTCATTCAGGGTGATGGGTTAAATGCAGAGGACAAATTTCACTGTGTGCATTGTGTGCTGTGCTGTGCTGCTGTGTATCACTTCACATTCAATCATTCCAGGGGGGGACTGTCCCTGTAACTGTAACTACTGATTGTAAGTCGCTCTGGTTAAGGGTGTCTGATAAATGCTGTAAATGTAAATGTAGATTCAGATGGATCAGATTGAAGAGATCCATTTAATTTTTTTAACGCGTTATCTATTTATTTATTTTTAATGAGTTAATCACAAGTAGCGCGTTAAATTCTATGCTAAAGTAATATATGGGACGTACAAAGGACAGCTAAAGATGGGGATATAAAATGCAAAGTTGACAGCTGGGATAGCGCATGTGAAGATGACATCATGTTGACATGACTTTATTGATGGAGTTTAATGACTTACTGCAGACGCTATCAACTTCATCGGCGCAAGATGGACGCGTGACATGAAAACACTGCAGCCAGAGAAAGACCTCGCAGAGCTCTCTTGTTACTGTACCTCTTTGGTGATGTAGCCGTCCTTATTTATGTCATAGAGGTTGAAAGCCCACCTCAGTTTCTCATTCACGGAGCCCCTGAGGAGCACTGAGAGCCCAATCACAAAGTCCTACCAAGGCACATATGTAAACACATTTAAAACAAATCAGTGCATAAATTAATACTTTCCTAAGACCAGTGCATTTTAAATAAGCTCTGCCTTAAGTAAAACTGTGAGCCACATTACAAGCCTGCTTACCTCAAAGCGGATTGAGCCATTTCGATCCATGTCAAATGCGTTGAACAGAAAATGTGCATAGGTGGTGGCATCTGCATGACATTTGAAAAGTTGCCATTGAAATGTTTGTGGCTTTAATTTGTCCTACAGTTGTGTTACTAATATGGCATTTGCAGAAACCAAAATTAAGAGAGTTTGAGGCATGAAAAATAAAAATCAAAATTAATTTGTCCCCCTACCCCCTTGAGGGAAGAACTGTGAGTAGATGATCTTGAAGGTCTCTTCATCCACCAGGCCACTTGGACATTCCTTTTCAAAGACAAAAGGGCCCTTATACTGTGAAGTATTTTAATTGCATGGACAAGTGACATTGCATCAGGCACTGTGGGGACAGTAATAATTGCCTTGTCTGTCTTGGGAACTTCAAATGGGTTGTGGAGTTCTAGCACTGGGAGATTCGAGGCACTGAAGTGGTGTATGACGGTGGCCATTTGTATTATGATCAATAGTTTGAAATGTTTTTATTCTTGTGCATATCCCAAGCGGAGCATGCCTTTTCACGTAAGAAAACTGACTTTTCAGAATGGTATAAAGGCTAAACGTGAAGGCTAAAATCCTGTCTACAATCAAACATAGTCCAAATGGCAATGAATCGTTGTCTCATCTGAGGCTGGTTTGGCCCTCAGTCTCACATTTTTGAAGCCCCTGTAGAGCGACTGCAGCTCCTTCCTGGTGAATTTGGTCTGGGCCTGCAGCTCCTCCAGGCCTTCTGGCTGGTGACGTACGGTGGCCAGCTCCAGATCACTGTCGCTGCTGTCTGTTAGGGGAGAGGAGGACGAACACCCGGGTGGGGGAGGGAGAGAGAATGAACAGAATAAAAAGGCAGGGAGGAGGCGAGAGCCGCAGTGAGACAGGTGGGGTCGTGCCAAAGAAAGAACGTTGGTTTCGTAGAAAGACAGATGCAGGGCAGATGCAGAAAGAATGCAAGACCAGAGGAAACGGGGAAGGGGACCAATGAACGGAAAGACTGTGGCTTTGAATGCAGTAAATCTGAAAACCAAGTGGCATGGGCTTGTGATGGGAATGTGCTTACCATCTGTACGCAAGCACAAACAGACACAAGGGAAAGAGGAGGCAGGAGAAGAGTCCCAGAAGTGAAAAACAGGGAGGAAGAGAAGAGAAAAACACACTTTCAGTTGTATTCGTTCCTCTCCGTCTTTAATATAAATGTTCACATCCACCGGCGAAATGATCCGCAAGATCCACCGTTCAGGGTGAACAGTGAATAAAGCTCGCCACCAACGCATTTTTTTGCGATTGGAATTATCGGGCGATTTCAAAAGCGACCCACTGCAGTTGACCCACTGTGCCTCTGCTGCATGCCACACACCCAGAGCGAGCTAATGGATCCCTTACCTTCCAGAGACAAAGGCTCCCAGATACCAAACTGCTTGAGCATCACAAAAAACATGAGGAGAACTACAGCAATGGCAATCACTTCCATGGCCATTGCTGCTTCTACGATAAAAGAATCAAATCATGCACACACACACACACACAAAAAAAACCACGAATACAGGCCATTAAGTCAAATGGACAATCCGGACGAGGGTGCTCCGACTCTTAAGCTTACTTTTTAAAAAAAAAGTGGCTAAAAATAAAAACCAAAAGAGCCGGTTCCTTCATCTGCGTGATGAAAAGCCGCTCTCGAGCACAGCGGGGAAGAAGCTCGCCTCAACTCGGACGAGAACGTGCTGAGATGCGGTCGGCACTTTGTTAAGGTGTGCCCCAACCTCCATCGTGTCAGCTTCCTGTCGGTGAATTAAACGCCGGGCCGGATGGACTGACATGCTGACACAGCTGTGCCGTTTACTAGGGGAGATGGTGGCGTCCATCATAAAACCTTCTGCAGGCATGCACACAGGGCGGGCAGAGGAAAGGAGAAGTTGCCGGGGACAGAAGGGGAAGTGACCAACAAAGTAAGTGACAAACTCACACGAAACAACACTGGCCTACGCTGGAAAGCATGTCATGGCCACTTCGCCTGTCCTCACCCTTTCACCAATCGACATGCATCAACGCGTATCTACTCGCTGCATGGAAGGCGTAAGAAAACGGCGGTCACGCACTCACCCAGCAGGCTGCATGTTACAGTGACACACTGAAGACGATCCAGCAGCAGGACCCGGCGACGTTCGTTTTGTGGATGAGTGTGAGTGATGGGCATGGGATTCCTGGCTTGGTTCAGTCAATTAGAAAATATCGACCATTTAACTCCTTCGCTGCCCTTCCCAGACCCATTTTTCCCCTCGGTTAAATCGGTGCAAAGCGATCCCGTTGCCATGCGTTGCGTTTTCAGCCCAAAAGGTTCTGTGTCTTTTCAGATCAATGAATTGTGAATTGAAATGCTGTGGATAAAAATAGCCCGCTGACACGAGCATTTCGCTATTTTTATCACGCAGCCCCATGCTGGCTTTAAACAGCAAGCCTTTGTCCAGCAGACATTACACATCTCCTCATCTCTGTAATGTGCATTCCAGAGACTTCGTTGTTCATGAAAAATGCGAGGGTTGCCGAGGCTAGCAACGCTGACAGCTGTTAAAAAGTTAGGTACCATTGTGCAAGTCGAACTGCGGGAACTAAGATTGTGTGACACGGCTGATAATGAGAGCAGCAAGGCTATTATGTTATCTGGGAGCCCGCTGGATTGTGGTTATTAATGCATGGCTTTATGCAAGACAGGAAGTTGTGCCCAGTGAAGATAAATCGATCGTGAAGGGCGGGCATCTCAGCAAGCCCACAGAAATTAGGTCCGTTACCACCATTTTTATCCTGCCACCCTGGGGTCGTCTTTATGGGGTCGTCTATTCATAAGTCCCTCGGTCTTCAGGTCATAAACCTGCCGCTGCAGATCAATTAGAAAATCTTTTGGAACTTACAATTTATCAGGTGCTAAGTTAATGGCTCAACACTTTATTTCAAGTATAAAAAGTAATACCCAGCACCCAGTCATATGCAATCATTTGCAAACAATGTATGAGTACATTTAACAGAAAACATTTAACAGAAATCCCAGTACGTATTCCTTCATTAGTAGCAGAGGATGTGATTTCTCACTGGAAGAACATTAAAATCTCTTCCAGGAAAGTGCCATTCATCTGCCTCTGACATCTGAGTGTGCAACATTAATGTAAATGCACCAACATGCACCATCCTCCAGCCATTCTGTGCCCTGCTTTATTCAGCCTGGTGACCATCAGTCCAAGCAGAGGGAACGTTGGCCCGAAAGATGACAGACAAGTTAATAGCAGCCATCAGAATCACAAATCATGATAAATACAGAAATGATATACGATACAATGACCAACAGCTAAGCTTTGGGATTAGTTCAAGGTCAAGTTAAAGTTTTCTCAAGTGATTTCCAGATCTTTTCATGGCAGAAGGAAGTTAAACCAGCCTGTTCCTTGTGTTCACTGCAGTTGAAATAGACAGAAGCACAGAAATACAGGCTCTGGCCTGGCCACTAGATGGCAGCAGCATTTTGTGGTTCAGTACTCTGCCTGGGACAGCTTTTTATCCCTCATCTGACCCCCGGACTCATTATAGAGAGTTATAGCTTGGAATGTCCTGGAATAAGGTGAGAAAGGGTTGCTGAGAACCACGTTATAAACATTCAGTGGGAACGTTTTTGGCCTTTGCGTATTCAGAATAGTCTCACATCACACCCGTTTAAGCAATGAATAAGCTGCCATGTCTTTAGATGCAGTGTAGTTATTATTTTTACTATCCTCAGTTTATCCTGTGTGTGTGTGTGTGTGTGTGTGTTTCTGCAGCATTGACAGTGGATGCCAGTCAGTAAGAAATAATAGTCATAATTTGGAATGAACCGCCTCCTGTGTAAACTAGTTAAACAGGCCCATGCTTCTGTACTGTAATGCAGGACATAATAGTGGTTCCGTACCACACACACACACACGTCCTCACACCGGCCCAAACGATTACTTCCGAAGTTCATCATCTGAAGCCACTGTGGCTTATTTGTGGCTGCCCCCCCACCCCTCCTGTCCATTAATATCCTGCAACCTAAATGCACCACAGTCAGTATATATATATATGAGACTAAAGTCGGAGGAAAACAGACTCTAGACTAACTGACTGAGTCGGAGCTGTGATTAACAATTAAAGGAGGAGGAGGAGAGGAGAGAAGCAGGGGACTCCTCTCTACACGGCTGTGAGCGCGCGCACACACACACACACACACACACACACACACACACAGTACACTACAGTCTGCAAGCAGAGGAGCGCACTGTCAATTATTTAAATGGCCCGTGTCAAGATCGTGTGCGTGGCCGTGCCCGCCGTGCTTTTCCCCCACAGCTGCCTCTGACTGCAGCCCTCCACCCTCCGCTGCATGACCTGCTTCGGTCTGATGCAACATGGCAGCGGCAGAGAGACACTGCACTCGGAAAAGAAATAAATAGATTTAAATTTCAAATTTAAAAAAGCCAATTTCCCCTCAGCAAATCAGGCAGAGCCGGTATACGGACTGTTATCAGTTGGGCCGAATCTTAATTGGTCAAGGAAACATTTAATCAAGACCTAAGCCCATAAAGGTCTATACCTCTCCGGGAAAAGGGGACATGGACTGTGAAAGCAGAGAATGCAAATGGAAGTGCAAGTGCGGTTCTATGCTGGTGGGCATTAAAATTCATGATTTCTGGCCGTAGCCGAGTGGGTAACACACTCGCCTATGTTCCAGAAGACCCGGGTTCAAATCCCGCTTACTACCATTGTGTCCCTGAGCAAGACACTTAACCCTGAGTGTCTCCAGGGGGGGACTGTCCCTGTAACTACTGATTGTAAGTCGCTCTGGATAAGGACGTCTGGTAAATGCCATAAATGTAAATGTAGCGATGGCGGGACGGGTGAGGAGAGACTACATTTGGCATATGCTGTTTGACAGACGAGACCGTACCTGGTCCCTGCGGCGCGGTGCTGCTGATGATCCATTTGACCAGGCAGCACTTCACCAGGGACTTGCGGGAGATCCGCGGCTTCTGCCACTTGCCGCCCTCCCTCTGCCCGCCGGCGGCCGCCTCCCTGCTGTTGGGGTCGGGCAGCAAGTTGCCGTCAATGCCCTTCCCTTCAGCCTGGGGAAGAGAGAGATGTTTTTAACCGTGGATTTAGTGCCACCGTAAAAGCAGAGCAGAGGAGCCTGTGGTAAATTCAACGAGGCAATTAAGGCATATTCACAAATTACACAGAATTCTCCTATTAAATTCACAGAATCAATTGAAATGTTTTTTACATTGCTATTATTAGAAGGGTCAGATGGATAGCAATTTTAAAACTGCCATAGCCCGAGTCTTTGTGACGTGAAAGTGAAAGTGAGCACAGCACACGGCGACACAATGAAACGTGTCCTCTGCTTTCAACCATCACCCTTGGGCAGTGGGCAGCCATGACAGGAGCAGTGTGTGTGGTCGTCGCTTTGCTCAGTGGCACCTTGGCGGCTCGGGATTCGAACCGGCAACCTTCCGTTTACAGGTCTGCTTCCTTACCGCTAGACCATCATCTGCATAAATGTTAAATGTAAGATGATGATGATGTCTAGCTAACTGTGGCAAACAAGATTTTAGTTTAGTTCATTTCAAGAACCATCTATCCTCATAAGGTTTTGCGTGAAGTGTAAATTCCCTAAATGCTCTAAACGCAGCAGGATGTTTGAAAGAAATAGTATTTGCATAGCAAGTAGCCCTGGCATCAGAAGATGCTCAGTCTTGCACATATTCAATAATGCACACTTTATTTTTACACTTTCACATTCTTAATTATTCACACAATGACTTGAGCGTGTTTCCTTCATAGCTGCACAGAGCATCAATGAGGTAAACACAGGTAATAAACATGTGAACAACAAGTCAAGTGAAACTTTTTGTCGTCGTGACACACACTGTACAGCGTGTGGTGCACACAATGAAATGTGTCCTCTGCATTTCGCCCGCCACGATTTTGAGAGCAGTGGTCAGCCATGAAAGGCGCCCGGGGCAGCAGTGCGTGGGAGGGTGAGGGGACATGCAACGGGGGGCGTCGTGGGTTCAAATCCTGAACCACCTGTCATGGCTGCCCACTGCTCACTAAGGTCAAAATGTAAAACACACGCCGTGGCAGTAACACTGTTGTTCTGCTGTCATTGATGCTGGGTGGGGGCTTTGGCTCTCAAGAGATGTACGCACCGAAGCATTCACTTTACAGTAAGGTACAAGGCAATGATAAAGAAAAGGGGGGATAAAGGGACACAGTACAGGGGGATGGAGAGATTAGATCAATACATGTGCAGATTGGGTTAGAGTCAAGATCAGGGGGCTGAGGCTGGTTAAGGGGAAATAAGAATAAAGATCAATTATGAATGCTGACTGAACTGGAGTGAAACACAAAAGCTGAGGTTTTCCCAGTAACCTGTCTGGCCTCAGACAACATCATCTCAGCAAACCTCACCCCGCATGGAGAGCAATACGACAGACTTCAAAGAGATCCCAGCCGAGTTCAAATATGGCAGGATGCTTGATGCATGTGGTTGGAGAGAAAACGATGATTGGATGATGACAACACCCAAGGAGGCAGCTGCCCTGTGATTCGGTGTTGGTGTTTGCACAGAATGCATCACTTCCTCTTGTCTTTGCCTGTCTTGTTAGTGCATGGACTGTCATATGAAGAAGGAAAAAAAAAACAATCCCATGGATCCCTTTCAATATTTCTCTCGCTTTAAAACAATGCCTACAGATAAACGTGACTTTTTAACAAAGCCACAAGGGAAATTAGCCTTTTCAATTACGTGCCAAACAAAAATGTCAATAGACGTTACAGGCACAGATTACATTGTGTGGTTACACAAATTCAATCTTTTCATATGTGGTCCATGACCAGATACACATGATGTATGATTTGATCATTATAAAGCTACGAGAGTGTGTATGTGTGTGTGTCCTGTGTGTCTTCTTGTCTGGTTTTTAGAAAGCACTGTGTGAAATATCATGGGAGGCCACTCGCCTGAGCTACTTTGTTATTTGAATATGAAAAGGAAACAGAGGCATTGAGGGTTCCTCTCAATAATTCAGATGCCATAAAAAACCATCAATAAAACATCAGGGAGGACCAGAATGCAGATAGAGGCGGTAAACGGCCATGTGTTGGGGAGAAGCCGAGCTCTGCATGGAATAGTGCAGTCAAGAGGTCCCACAAAGTCAAAAGGGTGAGACCCAGTCAGACCAATTCTGTTTTCACCTCTATGCTTCTGTAGGTATGTTTCTCATGATCCCGAGGGAGTGGCCTTTTCTAAATGACCACACACACACTCTACCCAACACAAGAATGTCAAATATGTCTAAATTCCAACGTTCATCAAGAAGTCTTCGTCCAAAACAATTGTTGGTTTCCCTGCATTTAAAACCTTCCCTTCTCAATAAATCACATCTTCTACAGTCTTCTACAACATGCTTGGGGGGTAAAACAGCAGTTCAAGATATATGATATATATGTATACTGTGTATATTGTTGTATTGACAATAAACCGCTTGAAAAAAACTGTGAAATTAATAACTAAGGTGCCAACTAAGAGAAAATATTGCTGTAATAGAAAATCTAATATAGATATGTTCTAAATATGAGAGGTAGGTATGCACACACACACACGGTGAATAAAAGCTACTTAAATTTAGTACAACATCTTTAAGTCTCTCAGCTAATAGCTTCACATTCGATCATCGTACTGTATTACCAGACCTTGAGACAAAATGCTATGATACGACGGAGAAATGTGATGGTCCAAAGGTAAAAAAAAGGCACAGACTGAAGCGGGAGAGATGTGAGGATAAAAACATGTCCATTTGCATGCCTATTTCTGTACACTGACAGCAACGGAGCGGCGCAGCGAAGCTTCCACCCGGAGAACAGAGCGCCTTATATAATAATAACCCCATCAGGCACATTATCTGTAAAGCACACGTGCGCCGCGATCTGCATACGTGGCCATTCGCGGCTTTTAATGAAGCTCTGCTGGAGGTTTTTTTCTTTATCTCGCGGTCTGAGGAGAGCTAAATAACCCACGCCGAAAGGCCTCCTTCTCGGCAAGCGAAACAGGTGCACGGTAGCCACATTTTTACATTCTTAAATATGTCGTGAAAGCAGTCCATATATATATAAATATGTTGAGAAAGCTGCTGCCCCGGGTGCCTTTCATGGCTGACCGCTGCTCTCAAAATGGTGGTGGGCGAAATGCAGAGGACTCATTTCATTGTGTGCACCACGCGCTGTACAGTGTGTATCACGACGACAAAAAGTTTCACTTGACTTGTTGTTCACATGTTTATTACCTGTGTTTACCTCATTGATGCTCTGTGCAGCTATGAAGGAAACACACTCAAGTCATTGTGTGAATAATTAAGAATGTGAAAAGTGTAAAAATAAAGTGTGCATTATTGAATATGTGCAAGACTGAGCATCTTCTGATGCCAGGGCTACTTGCTATGCAAATACTATTTCTTTCAAACATCCTGCTGTGTTTAGAGCATTTAGGGAATTTACACTTCACACAAAACCTTATGAGGATAGATGGTTTTCAACCAGAAGTTCACTGACCTCCGTGCAGCCATCCATTCATGGACATGTACGGACATTTATGGGAACCATTTGTTAAATCGGGACAGTTGTGGCGTAGTGGGTTCAAATCACAAACGGCCAAGGTGTCACCGAGGTCCCCTTCATCAAGGTACCGTCCCCACTCACCGCTCCCCAGGCACCTTTCATGGATGCCCACTTCTCACAAAATGGAGATGGGTTAAATGCAGAGGGCACGTTTCATTGCGCACGCTGCGCTTACTGAGGATGTCTCTGTACAGGACGAACACGTCCTTTCACAGTATGTCCCTGGTACCGACTGCATTATCGATGGGCAGGCCAAAAGGCGGCCATGTTGGCCATGTGTGCCTGCAGGCTTTAACCAATGCCAAAGGTGTAGGCTTCGATTAATTCCCAGCATGCCTTCTGTGCCTGTCTGCCCATCACCAACTGCCCCAGATGGCACCCGCCCTCACATCTCCCGTGGGATTCAGATAAAATAAAAATGGAACAGGAAGGCAGGAGTGCTGCTAATCACATGCCTGTTTCAGGACGGAACCCTTTCGGTCCGACCAATTCAGCTTGTCGGATTCCTGCCAAGCCGAAGCCCTTTCCGTAAACAGCGGGTCGCTCTATCAGCGTCTGAAACTTATCTCGTCCGGCCGAACTGCTCCATCTCATCAGATCCTCCGCCGGGGCGGCAGCCAGCGTGCGCACTGCGACACGTCTCCACGCGGGACAACGTGGCGTCGACTCCAGTGACACAGGGGTGGCCAAGGGGCCGAGAAGGTTGGACCAGTCGACCGTACACAACCATGCCTCTCGGTGGCTAACCGGGCAAGGACATCACGAGTCAAAGAGGTGTCCCCCTGCCGTCTAAATGCTGCTACAAATTCGCACATCGCAACGTTTCATTTCCAGTCCAACACGTTGCATTAACGCCATTTATGGTCCGGAGCCAGTATGGGTGTGGCAATGAATGATTTGAAAAGTGAAAGTGAAACGGGAAAGCGATTTTTATAGGGTGGTAGTAGCCTGGTGGGTAACATAATCGCCAATGAACCTGAAGACCCAGGTTCAAACCCCACTTACTACCATCGTGTCCCTGAGCAAGACACTTAACCCTGAGAGTCTCCAGGGGAGGACTGTCCCTGTAACTACTAAATGCTCTAAATGTAATGTAAATGTAAATGAATATATGTCTTTTTGTTGCTCCTACAGCTTCTAGAACAATAGCGCCATGGGGCCGTTCTTCAGATGCATTTTTCCAACAGATTCCCTCACGGTGGAGGAAAAAAGGTACAAACCTGTGAACTGTGAATTTGCTCAATGAATAATTCAGTATTAGCCACAGTCCTTTTGTACTCGAATCTTATCGCATAAGGCCGCAGGCCGCGCAATCCAGGTGAAAACGGAGCACGGAGCATTGAGGGTGTCTTCTGAATGGAATTCCACGGGGTTTAAACCTTTTTTTTCCGCCCCTTCTGGCTACCCTCATCTTCCATGAGGAGGAATCTCCGTGCGGGATTAAAATACCCAGCCGAGCTCCAGGCAGGCACGCTTCATTTCATCAGTGATGAGCGCTCCCCGCTGGATTTGGGGGCTGCGGAAACATCTGACGGGAGTTGGAGGGGTTCAGACGTGCTGGCGGCGCCTTTCGCCTTCATTCACCAAAACAGAGTCCCCCTGGCTCTCCAACGATGGGCCGCGAGTATCGGAGCCGGAGAGCTCAGGCTGTTCCTCTGCTCCGCTCCTTCTCATGATCCAGTCTCACCACCTGCTCGCTTCTTCCAGGACATTCAGGAGGACGGACGCAAAATCGAGGGACCTCTCGAGCCATTCCGCTCCTCATCCAGCTTGAGGAATGGAGTGTACGAGTGTGCGTGTTTGCCCCCTCTGGCCTGTGACACGTCTCCAGCGCATGCTAACTGTTGCGTGAACATCACGCTGCGAGGCACGACATTGTGGACGAGGTTGCGATTATGTAACGTGGCGGTTTGGGGGTGTGAGGATGCGCTGTCGTCTTGCAGCGGCGATGTCTGCCGTCAAAGATGACACCAGGTATCTTCTCACAAGGGCCCCTTGTACTGTTACAAGTCAACAGGGTCTGAAGGAACTGACCCAGCGAAGACCAAGAAGGTCTCAAGGCTGCAACGTAAATCCAGTGGATGAACTCCGGATACATAGTCCACATGCATGTGAAACGCATTCATTAAATCATACATTTGTTCAGTTAGTTTACTTCTGTCTGTATGGAGACTAATGGCACCTCATGCAGCACAGATCCCGTCGGACAAGGTGAACTGTCCACTTCTTTGGAGGCTTTTTTTTTTTTTTTTTTAAATTGGCCGGAATTCTGAAGTTCTAAATTCCAAGACCAAACCGGAGAGGACGTTCGGCTACCGGGAAGCAGCAGAGGTTTCAATCAACTTCATGATCACAAAACTTGTCCAGTCGGCAGCACAAAGCCACTTCTCGTGAATATGAATATGAATGGACACACTCTTTCAGCTGAAGCAGAAATAAAACGAGAGAGGAAGAAAAAGCATCGTCCGATCCCTACCTGCATGGTGCCGATGCGAGGAATCGGGGTCCCTTCAAACGCTGGTGGCGCTGCTCTGATCTGTCACTTTCCCTTAACTGATGGGCTCAGTGACAGCTGAAGCGTCGCAAAGGGTCCCTGCTTCTTCATTTTCTGAGAGAGAGAGAGAGGGGGAGGGAGTGAGAGAGACATGACGGGGAGAGAGAGAGAGAGAGAGGGAGGGAGTGAGAGAGACATGATGGGGAGAGAACGAGGAAGAGAGAGAGGTAGAGAGAGGGAAATGATGAGTAGAGAGAGAGAGGGAGAGAGAGAGAGAGAGGGAGACATGATGGGGAGAGAGAGTGAGGAAGAGAGAGAAGGAGAGAGAGAGAGAGGCATGATGGGTAGAGAGAGAGGGAGAGTGAGAGGCATGATGGGGAGAGAGAGAAAGAGAGAGGGAGACATGACGGGGAGAGAGAAGGAGGGAGAGAGAGACATGATGGGGAGAGAGAGGGAGGGAGAGAGAGAGAGACATGATGGGGAGAGAGGGAGAGAGAGAGAGAGAGACATGCCGGGGAGAGAGAGAGAGAGAAACATGCCGGGCAGAGACAGAGAGATAGAGACTTTTTACTTTTTACATTTCATTTTTACATTACGCACCCTTTTACATTTCAGCTCTATTTCAGCAAGGATGAAACTTATTTCATTCATCTCGCCCCAAAACTTAAAACTGACTGCCAAACTAATGCCCAGTCAATGTTTCTGATCCTAATTATTAAATGAATAATAAAGTGGATATTAACCCCCCTAATGCAATCTGACATATCATTTGCAGATATTATCTCTGTCCTGTTCATTGCTGGATGATGGACACACTCTTGGAAAGCAGACGTTTTGCAGATCAGTTTATTCATGCATTGGTATGAACTAGTGCCAAATACGATTTTTTTTTCCATTTTCTATCCCTGATTTGCATTTGTAAAGAGATGGAACACAACAGACTGGGTAAATCGCTTTTGTCTGCATAGAAGATAAGATGCACAGGTTCTCCAGCATGGCTGCGAAGGTGCATTGCAATTAACTTTTATAATACAAGTCCAGGGGACCAGCAAGTGTGCACTTTTCCCACCTCACTTATCTAAGTCCCCGTCCCCAGCGCCTTATAGACTTAATGATGTCTTCATAAGGGCAGAGCAGCTCGCCACCTCATTTCTTCACATATTTTGGCACGAATGTTACCTGAAAAGAACATATGCATGTGTGCTGGAAGTGCACTGAAAAAAGAAAAGTCACATAAGTCTTAACCTCTTGTCACCTCTAACCAACCTTCGAGGCTGAGGCACTCAAACGGTACGGCGTGGCGCTATCACATATCAATCAATGAAACCAACTCTTGAGTTCCCGCCGGATCGATGCTCTGCTGTCCCCGGCCAGAGCCAAAGCTCCCCTTCTAGTCTTTCAGGGAAACGGAGACGCTCGCAGGGTGACGTCTCATTACCCAAAAGTGTGTCTCGTCATCACTCCAGCGAGGACAAGGACGTTCCTCAAAGTCGCCCCCCACGGCCGGAGTTTGCGGCCCGTCAGACACGTCCCCTGTAATTGCACAGCTAAGGACATGTCAGTGAGGTGATGGCCGCATGGGGTTTTGCATACGTTGTTTGCTAAAGCGATGACTTCTCTTCATGTTTAAACAATGGCTAATTGGTTGGGGACAAGCGAGAGCTGTCAAGTTTTTTTTTTTTTGTTGTCGTTGCTGTGGATACAGTTGCTAGGCAGTGTATGTGATGGAGGGTGTGTAAAGGTAAGATAAAAACGGAGGAAGAAGAATCTGGCCATGCATCGAACAATATGGGGGGGCAATAATAGTAATAATAGTAGCTTTCAATGGTGCTCTGAAATCATAAAAGAGTAAATTCTGCAAAAGCAGTCGCGTTAAAAACAACATGCACATCACACCCCGTCCAATTACAGATGAGTTTATGGGCATTTTATTGCCTCTGCTGTGTTGTAGACAGAAGACAGTCGCACAGCGTAATGTACAGTAATGGCTGCTCGTCCGCGCCTCTGGGCTCTTATCTGCCTACAGGTCTCGCTCATTCCTGCAGACTCCTCGGCTATTTTTAACCTCTGTTGCTCCAGCAAGTGTCTGGCGTCCCTAGTGGATTAGGCCTCCGTTAGGTTTAATTGAGGAACTCTGTGTACGTGCATGGGAGTGTGTGTGTGTGTGTCTTGTCGGTTTGCGCAAAAGCATTTTAGCTTCATTTTTGAGGCTATTTGTGGTGCCGAGGGTACGAATAGAGTGCAGACTCACCATCCCGTCCTCCCATCCATATTTATAAGATGCCTTTCCATAATATATTTCCAAATTGTATTTGCCACATGTACCTCCTGCATCGTGTCTATCAACACTTTTAACTTTCTTTCTCTTTGCATCGCCTTGCTTGCTTTTCGGTCTTTATTTATCCCACAGCACTCCTGATATTCTCGCCGGCTCATTCATGTTTTGCATCTTATGCAAACTTAAAATATAACCAGCGTTGTGGTAGGTGATGTGAGCAGCATTGATTTTTTTTCCACTACAGTGCCAGTAACCGTGAGATGGGATACATTGGGGAGCAGGTGAAGAGTCCGTTTTTTTATAAGTCGGTGCAGGAGGACGGACGTGGCTTCAACCATGGATGGAATGTGATGCAAGGTGACTGGGTCGGACCCAGAAATGGATGGTCTCACGTGCAGTGGCTCAAGGAAGGACAACAGTCCCCAACACCAAAAGCACATACAATGACCACGTGAATGTCAGGGCTGGACCACGAAGAAGTAGAAGAAGGTGGCACAGTCTGATGAATCCCATTTTCTTTTTCAGGACACCTTCAGTGGTTAAATAGGATTTCATTTCCAAACCACTGGCTTTTGGACCATGTTTTAATTAGTCATAAATGACATAAATATCCTATCAAACATGCATGTAAACTCAACACAGCCTGTTATGAGAGCTGACCTGAGACGGATGTACAGTTTATTCATTCCAGTGAGCACTTTATAAGCGTATCCTTTTAGGGCTCGGGAGCATGTGGGTGGCCGCATCACTCGTCTTATTGATGCTGGACGAAGATTTCTGCTTACACTGTCAGGGCAAATGGGTTATTTAAAATACCTCATGCTGATGCTTGAAATTTACAAGAACAATCCCGGAACGAACATCTACCGTTAAGAGCTTACGCAATCACACATTGTACTTCAGATGATGTTAAATATTTTATTAGTCACAATGCTGTGGATTTACATTAACATTTTCATATTATACAAGACAAAATATATTAAAAATAAATATTACCACTACAACATCTTACCATTACCAGCCTGGTGCAGAATACCTGTTTCCAAAAGGGAAAAGTTATTAATAATTTTAGCTTGAAACTACACATCACTACAACACCCCCATACACACACACACACACACACACACACACTGGAGATAGCAGACCAAAATCCTCCAACACTTAATTCCATTTCATTAATCTTTGTCCTGTTGTCACTTGGTAATTAAGTACCGTGTGGAACCAGAAGACCCCACCTTCTACCAAAGGGCATTTAGCTATTAAAGCCCCTAACCTTGTGAAAAAAGTTTGGCCTTAAGCTTGATCCACATTAAAACTTCTTAAATGTTCTTAAGCGTTGAAGGTCAGCTTTGCCTTCTGTTTTAGAAGGATATCGACAGTCTGATCTCAGATCAGCACACTCCGTCTGAATGTAATGAATGTGGGATTGAAGCCAATCATCTTCCCCTTCCACTGCAGCGCAGATCAGGCATTTGGGTATCAAATGCCTGTCAATGACTGGGGAAGCAAAAAAGCAATGCCAGTATAATATCTCCATGAAAGATTAATACATAAAATCAAGGGTGCAACTTTGTGCTGAACACAAAACAAATTCATTGTTTTAAACGCCAGAGGACCATCTACGTTTTTGCTGGTCTGCTCTCCACTGCGGTTTTGCCAGATAGCAAAAACATCACATGGTGACATAGATAAACTCTGCTTATTTATTTATGTAGTTAATTCTTTTGAGTTCAAGCACTAGCTAGCAAGACCATGACCATTGTGTGTGTGTGTGTGTGTGTGTGTGTGTGTGTGTCCAACATCTACGAAAAAAAAAAAATCATAAACTTTAAAGTTTAATCACAATTCATGACAATGCACACTACATTACAGAGGGTGACACATGGAATGATGTTATAATATTGGGGGTTGTGTTGGCTGGATCTGATTATTAACCCCCCTTTTTTTAGCCAGCATAGAATTCAAACAATATTTTGCAGGGAAGCATTAATATATTTGATCATGTCTTTACTGTACACCTCACTTATTACTTCCTCATTTGTGATGCATGTTCATGTGAAGCAGAAATGATACTGTCATGACTTTTCATTTACAGTGATCAAAATGTGCTCGAAAATGCAAACAAAAACAGCCATTATTTGGCAGCAATAAGTTCACAGACGTGGATATCAAAATAAGCAGCAACATTGCTTCACATGGTCATCAACATCCAACACACACCATAGTTAAAATAAGCAAAATCTTACCATCCTGCCCCTCAAAACACAATACTGAATCGTCCCCTAATAACTGGTTGAGCTCAAAGGGAAACTGCGCTGCCGGAACAGGAAGAGCAGTGGTGAAAAGGTTGGTTACGGACTTAATAAGGAGCTGAAGCAGTGGGTACAGACCTGGACTGTTAAGTACCACATGCTGTGGTTGTTTGTGCAAACTTAGGGTTGTATACGCCCATGTAAAGGACCACAATTGTCCCTTTCTGGTTTTGACATTTTTTCTTGATACAATTTTAATATTTATATTTATAATAACCTTTATTTATATTTTTTCTATAATGTTGGTCATTTATGTATTTGTGTATGGTGTGTGTGTGTCCATGTGGTCTTGTGTTTTGTCCTGTGGGTGGTGCTGTGGTTTGCGTGGGAGGAGGAGTTTGATTAATGCAGCTTTATTATCAAAGAAAAACTGAAATATCTCATGGTCCTGAGTTTTCAAACCTTTGTCAGTATTTAGTAGCCCCCCTTTGAGTGAATACAGCCATGAGTCTTTTTGGGAAAGATGCAACATGTTTTTCCCACATGGATTTGTGGATCCTCCGCCACTCCTCCTTGCACATCCTCTCCAGTTCTGGCAGGTTGGATAGTAAAAATTTGGTGGACAGCCATTTTTAGGTCTCTCCAGAGATGCTTAATTGGGTGTAAGTCAGGGCTCTGGCTGGCTGGGCAACTCAAGAACAGTCATGGAGTTGTGAAGCCACTCCATTATTTTAACTGTGTGCTTGGGGTCATTGTCTTGTTAGAAGGTAAACCGTCGGCCCAGTCTGAGGTCCTGAGCACTCTGGAGTAGGTTTTTGTCCAGGATACCCCTGTACTTGGCCGCATTTATCTTTCTCTAGATCGCAACCAGTCGTCCTGTCCCTGCAGCTGCAAACCACCCCATGGCATGGTGCTGCCACCACCATGCTTCACTGTTGGGACTGTATTGGACAGGTGATGAGCAGTGCCTGGTTTTCTACACACATACCTCTTAGAATTAGGACCAGAAAGGTTTCATTAGACCAGAGAATCTTCTCATCATCTTGGAGTTCTTCAAGTGTTTCTTTTTAGCAAACTCCATGCGAGGAGATGCTTCCGTCGGCCCACTCTGCCACAAAGCCCTGACTGGGCGATGGCTGCAGTGATGATAGACTTTCTACAACTTTCTCCCGACTGCATCTCTGGAGCTAAGCCACAGTGATCTTTGGGTTCTCGCTCTTTTTTTGTAACCTTGCCACGTTTCTGTCTGGGCTCTTCAGCCAGTTCCTTTGCATTGTGAGCTGGAAGGTCTTATGTAGACAGGTGTGTGGCTTTCCTAACCAAGTCCAATCGGTACCATCTCAAGGACGATCAGAAGACATGTTACAGCAAAGGGTCTGAATACATAGGACTTGTGATTATTTCAGTTTTTCTTTGATAATAAATATGCAAAAATGTCACAAATTCTGTGTTTTTCTGTTAAAATGGGGTGCTGTGCGTACATCAACGAGGAAAAATGTAACTTAAATTATTTTAGCAAATGGCTATAATATAACAAAGCGTGAAAAAATGGTGTCTGAATACTACATGCATGAGGTGTAGTCAGTGAGTGGGCCAGCAGACAAGCAATTCAAACATGGTAATTCGGCAAAAAAATGTCCACACTTTCAAATTTAGCGGGCGGTGGTTGGCCACTCAAAAAGCCATTCGAACCCGGTTTCCACTAAAGAGAAAGCGCCGGGAGGGAGCCGCAAATTCTTTTTGACATTGAAAATGGAGATATCACTGCCCTTTACATTTACATTTACAGCATTTATCAGACGCCCTTATCCAGAGCGACTTACAATCAGTAGTTACAGAGACAGTCCCCCCCTGGAGACACTCAGGGTTAAGTGTCTTGCTCAGGGACACAATGGTAGTAAGTGGGATTCGAACCCGGGTCTTCTGGTTCATAGGTGAGCATGTTACCCACTAGGCTACTACCACAGCCTTTACTTTAATGCTACATATAAAAAGAACTAATCTAAAGTGTTGCTCGTGAGATTTTATTTATGCAAAGAAAATAGTTGCGGGGACGGGGCTTGCAAAGATTGCTCGTGTACGGATGGGTCGGGGAGGAGACATGAATGCTGCCAGGATGCCGTGTGTTTTGCGTATGCAGAAGCAGATGACGAATGTTTCATCACCCAGACAAGCCTAAAAAGGGTCAGTGGTGGCCTAGCGGTTAAGGAAGCCGCCCCGTACACAGAAGGTTGCTGTTTCAAATCCTGAGGGTTAAAAGCAGAGGACACGTTGTGTGCACCATGTGCTGTGCTTAACTACTGATTGTAAGTCGCTCTGGATAAGGGCGTCTGATAAATGCCATAAATGTAAAAACTTGTTTGGGGAAAATCAAAGCTATGGCCAATTTAATTTAGCTTATCAACTTTAAAAGACAACATATTCACATCATTAAACAGTAAATGTTGCAAACAACTGATTTTAAATGCTAGAAATCCACTTAAATGATTATTTATCTTCTAAAGCCACAGGGAGCCGCAGTGTAAGGATGAAAGCCGCTGGTCGGTGACCCCTGGCCTAGTGGGTACAGAGGCAGAAGGTCAATGGGACTAATTCCAAACCAGGATGCCACCGAGCCAGGGCGCCTTTCATGGCTGCCCACCGCTCCCTCAGGGGAAGGGTTAAATGCCGAGGCCACATTTCACTGTGTTGCGAAAACTAATCACTTTCACGTACATATGAAGTGTATCATGGCGCCCTCTAGTGACAAAGTACGGGCATGCAAATTCAACTTTTACTGAACAATACAGCGCAACTAGAAATGTGTAACGGTAAATTTTATGAAATTGTGTGTACTTGGAAAACACTATGTCTAACAATGCAACGAGGCGTCTGTATTTACATAATCTAAAATATATACAAACAAAAATTCTGACATTTGCTGTACATGAACAGACATTAAAATTGAACCATTAGAAAAATGTTTATTAGAGGACAAGCAACAGAGTCCAATTGGCATATTTACAGAGAGTATATCTACATTTCGGAATGAACTGGACAGCAAGCGCTAACCATGCCCAAAGAGCATGAAGGAAACAAAGTCTAAGTGGCGAGGATAGGGTGAAATTGAAGGAAATTCAAAGAGAACAATAACATGCATCTTTCCTGGTCCATCTTCAGCTTGACCCAAAACTGACAAGTCCCACATTATTACTGAATATCATTAATATTTCATCAGAATGTCCTTCAAAGTGTGCTTTCGTCAAAAAATCACCTGATGTCAGATGGCAATAATTCACGTTGGGTTCAAAATCCAAGTGTAACTATCAAAAAAGATAAGTGGCAGCAACTTTTTGAATTAGGAGGACTCTTCATCAATCTTGGGTGCCAGGTAGTATTTGATATGGCCCATGTCAGCAATCTTGTACTCCACCACTGAGAATAAAGAAATAAATAAGGCATTGTTCAGATCAAACAGATCACCACTTCAGTAGCACAATACAGAATAATACCAAAAGACCTACCAAGAGGAACATCTCCAGACATGCTGAGAGTGACAGTCTTTGACAAAGGAGTGGCTTTGGTGAAGAAGTTCAGGTAGTTGAGAGCAAAGATAAGCTGCACTGGCTCAACCATCTCAATAGTGACCTGGGAAAAGAACCAAAGAATTTAAAAAGCAGTCTGAGCACCAGTCCAAGCATTTACACGACTCAAGTCAAGCTCATTTCTTACTGCTTCGTCCTCTTTGTCAACATTGCTTGTCTGTGACAGCTTGATGTTGCCAGTGCCCAGCTCTCCACTGGCTGAGAATTTCACCCCATCCTTGGTGCATGAAATCATGACTGCATCTCCAATTTGTGACAGGTCACGGCAGATTCTGGCAAATTCTCCAGAGGGCATCTTCACCACACAGCTGTACTCTTGTTCCTAAAGGACCAAGAAGTAAGTTCTGTACCAATCTGAGACTGATGATGAACTGAAGAAAGAGGGAAAGAAAGGAAAAAAAAACCTTACAGGGATTCCAAGCTGCTCCACATCCAAGTCCATCAGTTTCATCTCGTAGTCCGACACTTTCTCCTGGTCTGAAAGAAACAAGGTGCTTAATGCATGTTGAGCTTGTGTGCTTATGGGTGTGTCACTCAAATAATTTGCACTCACTGAGGGTTTCAAACACCAGTGCGAGAGAGTCAGCATTGTCCTCTGCACGAAGTGTAATTATGTCTTCATTACCAGCACACTTCAGGATCTTAGACATGCTGCAAGGAATCAGGTTAAAAAAAGGGGTATAATTTTCATAATTGTCAATGTCCATTTATTAATCCAAACTAGGGTTCACATCATAACCATGTATAATATTTATTGAATGCACAATAGTCATAACTCCTTCATACAAAGACCCAGGCCCGATTTCTTTTAGAGCCGCTTGAGCATTTCCCGCCATCGGCGCGTTGCGCGCCCAAATGACGTAACGACCTACGTCACGACATCTTTTCTGGCGCCCTTTACAAAGATTACCTCCAAACCTACAGAAACATCACATGTGATGGATTTTATAAACTCTAAGAGCACATCATTATTTTAATAAGAAAACGCCTCCGTTATGCCTTTTTTTTTTTTTTTTTAAACTTCCTAACTGCGCAACTGTGGAGATATGCAGCGACATGCCCTGCCGCCATTACAGTAGAATCCGCTGCAATACGAGCAAAGCAACACACCTGCTTAGGTTGACCCCCATCGCCAGGTTGCGGTCGCAGCGGTACGAGTCGAAGCCGTCGCTGCGAAGGGTGAGCTGGACCAGGGAGACGTGCGACGCGTCCATGCTTTGCAGCGAGATGCCGGACGAGCTGACATCCCAGCACGCCTCGTTGATCAGGTCTTTCAGAGCCTCCAGAACCTTCTTCAGAATCGAGCCCTGGACAAGTCGCGCCTCGAACATTTTGCTTTTCTCCGAGTTACTATGTTACGTCACTTCACGACCTATACGTTTCTACTAGCTGCAAGTCCCGACGGTTACTCTACTCTACGCTATTAACAGTAAAATATACTCTACGTAAACGAAGCCTTGAAATGGACTAGAATAAAAGGCGCTAACGTTGAAATACTTGTGCCTCGCTGCCTTGCGCTCTGAACTGCGAGCGCGCGCGTTTACGCTTCCCTTTTCATGAAACCCGGTCCGGGGCTCCGACGTCACTTCCTCCCGACGTCGGGCTCCTCCCACGACACGAAACTGACCTTCGCCGGACTCCATCTTGGCTCCACGGAGAGGCGTAGGGTCAACGTTTGGCCACTAGGTGTCTATGTCGCCCAGCCACATTGCAGCCATCATGGGACTTTACACCCGTTTAAATGTATAAGAAACAACTGAAGGAACAAGGTAAATATCTGAATGTTGTAAAGACTAACTTAAGGAATATGCTAAAGATAAAGAAGTATTTGGCTGAAGAAAGTGTGTCGTTGTGAAAGTGAAAGTGAAGTAATGGTCATTGTGATACACATGGTGACACAACGAAATTTGTCCTCTGCTTTTAACCATCACCCTTGGTGAGCAGTGAGCACCATGACAGGCGCCCGGGGAGCAGTGTGTGGGGACAGTGCTTTGCTCAGTGGTACTTCAGTGGCACCTTGACAGATTGGGATTCGAACTTGCAACCTTGTGATTCCGTGGCCGCTTCCTTAACCACTAGGCCACCAAACCCCCACTGCCCCCAAAAGCAGGAGCCATTTCTGTGTAGCAATCTGTTTAAATGTCCACAAATAAACTTAATGAAATGTATGGGCTGAGAGTTCATGACATTTAATGACATACAAGTTTTGCACTGATTTGCCTTCACGCATGTCAACATTTCATTCTTCAGAGGAGTACACGACATCAGTGGGTAACACACTCACTTGTGAACCAGAAGACCCAGGTTCAAATCCCACTTACTACCATTGTGTCCCTGTGTCCCTGCCATTGTGACCATGTGTACCTGAGCAAGACACTTAACCCTGACTGTCTCCAGGGGGGACTGTCCCTGTAACTACTGATTGTAAGTCACTCTGGATAAGGGCGTCTGGTAAAGGCTGTAAATGTAAATGTAAAATGCAAACATCAGTCAACATGCACTGATGATGTTAGAGTCTTCAAGTCCATCACAACAAGACCAAACCAGAAGCTGTGGATGACTGCAAATGGTACGTGAGCTGCTCAAAGCTCGAGACTCTGCCTTCAGGGAGGGTGACAAGTTGGCCATAATGCAGCAAAGCGTGCTGCAGAAAATTCACAGCTGTCACAAACTACGGGACTAAAATCTCTGCCTGTGGCAGCGACTCCTCCCTACCAGATGCGCTGAATTACATCTACGCACGATTCGACACACAGAACAACGTGACTGCGAGGAAGTCCAACCCTCCTTCCAGTGACCAGGGGCTGTGTCAAACCACAGCGGACGAGAGGAAAACTCTTCTCAGAGTTTACTCATGAAAGGTTGCTGGACCGGACAACATCCCTGGAAGATGCTCAGAGAAAGTGCAGTGCCGTGTTCTCACCGACATCTTCAACATCTCACTGAGCACCGCCATTGTTCCTTCACGTCTCCACCATCGTGCCTGTGCCGAAGATGTCTTCAGTGTTGTGTCTCAAAAGTCCTGTTGCACTTACACCCATCATGATGAAGCGCTTCGTCAGGCTGGTCATGAAACATATGAAGACCCTGCTGCCCTCCACCGCAATTCGCCTATCGTCCGAACCGCTGCACGGACGATGCCATCGCCACCACCCTGCATCTGACCCTCACCCGCCAGTACTGTGAAGGACTCTACGCACCCCGCACATGCACCCTTCACCCTCACAGCCGAAGATACCGAAGCAGTCAGGCCCTCACTGCCAGACTCTGCAACAGCTTCATCCAAACAGGCCATCAGACGCCTCAACACTCGGGGACTTTCCACTCTGTACTGACACACACACACACACACACACACACCTCTGTTATATCAAGTAATATTATCTATCTGTAATATTACCTATTAATGCACCGTTCAATTGTGCACAGCGATATTTACACTGTTTTACTTTGCATGTTTATTAGTCATTTCAGTAGTTTAGCGCTGCCTGTCTCATTGTTGTCTACATGTTATTCTTGCGCTGCCCGTGTCCCCTGTTTACACTTTATGTAGCCCAGTTTGTCTGTGTCACACACGTGCACTTTTTGTCAGTGTGTAACGTTGTTTAGTTGGTTCCGGAGGTTTCACTATGTACCGTCTAGCATGTATGTAGCTGAAATGACAATAAGGCTCAACTCCAACATTGCTTTGGCCAAAAACTCCTGAACCACTCAGCTCACCACAGGACTGTCTGCCTCCACAGACTAAGTGGATGCTGAAAAAAGACAGAAAAGAGAAAAATGTAGTGGGGGATTCCCAGGGTTTCTGGGAAAGAAACAAGTGGGTTTGAGCACAAAACTTCTGGGATTTAATGATCATTTTGGGGATTATCTGATGTTGTGTGAACCAACTGAAAGTGATCACACTCACAAAAAATTGTTGTCCAAGTCCATAAAGAAATTATTATAGAAGTTAAAACATATTGAAAAAAAAAACATGTTCAGCACAGTTGCTGAACTAAACCATGAAGAAATGACGGTGTTCATGCTCGGCTGAGGTCTTGTTTCTTGTGGTTGCCATGCATGGTTTACAGTGCATGAGACGGTAATGGTCCCTTTGGTCTCCGTTGCTGCTGCCAGAGGACGTTGAAATTATTTTGAGAACAATGTCAGAAAGTTTGTTTAAAAGTGTGTCCATCTTTACCATTCACCATGAGTGGTGTATCATCGAAGAAACCCGGATAGAAGCTTCCTTTGATTTTCAGCCGAAAATACAATCTTCATGGAGAATCTGCATGTCTGGAGGTCCGTCCATGGAGATAGATCCTCTGTTATTTGGAAAGAATATACGGAAATGGGAAACCCCAGCTGCAAGGAGGGCGAAATAAAGTCTGTTTGGATGGATAAGGTTTTCCTTGTTTGCTGCCTGTAGGGACGGAGGCGTTCCTGGCACAATACTCCCTGTTTCCTAGCCTTGCTATTCGCTCATCAAGGTCGTCTCGATGAGCAAATGGCAGGTCTTGATGCAAAGGCTTCGACCTGGAACAACTCATTTTGGACCACTGAAACCTCTTGCGAGGGTGGGCACCAGTATGAAAGTGGGGCACGTGCTGCGTGACAGTTAGGCGGGACACCCAGTCACACGCAGCGGCTTAAGACGCCTCAAAGGGGAGAGCTGGGAGCTGCATGCTGAACAGAAATCTTTCTGGACCCGTCCCCGAGGCTCTTCTATAAATAATCCATGCATAGCGACGCACTGGCCCGCCTCGGTTTCCTGACTGGACGGGGGGTTGGCCCGGCCGCTCGACTCCCCCTTCCACATTTTCGCTGGGATCAAGTTAAAACTCTGAGGCCGCCTCCTCAACTCCCCCCCTTCCTCTCCCACAATCAACAGGAAGACTGGGCCAAGTACGAGCAGAGAAAAGCCAAATTAGAGGGGAGCACGAGAGGGAGCAGGAGCAGGAAAGACTTCATCTCTGCTGGCTCGGAGAGGAGGGGAATACCACGACAAAGAGCTGACTAAACGGGTGCAGGCAGCAGAGCAGCTTGGGAGAAGGTCTGAGAAGAACCTGGCCAGACGGAGAACCCATCAGATCGGTCAGACCTCAGGGCCGAAAAACGGAAACAACACAACAACGAAGGGCAATGGCCGCCAAGGTGCCAAAATCCTCCGTGCAGCGCCTGAGCCGGGACCTAACCTGCTCCATCTGCCTGGACCTCTTCAAGCAGCCGGTGTCACTGCCCTGCGACCACACCTTCTGCAAGGCTTGCATCTCCAACTACTGGGCAGGCCCACGTGGCCAAGGCCAGGGCGGCGCTGGCTCCTGTCCCCAGTGCCGCAAAGTCTTTTCTGGACAGACCTACAGGCCCAACCGAATAGTGGCCAACATCGTGGAGAGCTACTGCCAGGGCTTGGAGGAGCAGGACGATTTGCATGTCGACAGGGGCATTGGCGGAGCCCACGCGACCCCCACCCCGCGCTGCAGCCGCCACCGCGAGGAGCTGAAGCTCTACTGCGAGGAGGACCAGGAGCTGGTGTGCCTGGTGTGTGGCTTGTCCCAGGACCACCGCAACCACACGATGTCCAGCATTCAGGAGGCAGAGCAGAGCTACAGGGTGAGGCTTCGGGGTGGTTCCTGAGGTTGTGCAGGACCATTGTTCTCCGGGTCTTTCTTCTTTGATTGGTTTGCCCTACTGGTGTTTCTAAAGCAATTTTTCTTTGTTGCCAGAGATTAAAAACATATACAAGCTCCCACATAACACATTTCCTGCTGGATACTGTTCTTCTTTAAGCAACGTAGAAAGCAATAAAAAAAAGAGGGATGGTCTCCTCCCTCGCCTCCGCTTGTTTACATGAATTCCATATTGTCGCGCAATGTTCGTGTTCACCACTTGCGACATGGCCATGACACTGTCACACTGCTTTGTGTTGCAAGGCTTCTCTGAGCGGCACAATGAGTGCCTTGCAGGGGGAACTGAACACTGCCTTGCAGTGTGAGAGAGAGGCGGAGGAGGAAGTCAGGAAGCTGAAGGTGAGGAGAAATATGTAAATATGTTTATTTACTGTACATGAAGAAGCGTGAAGCGTGCTGTCACCGACAACACCGCTACGAGCTATATTGTAAATGTGCCAAAATCCCAATGCCAAACACTGATCAAATAGTGATTTACCTAGACAGTGTTGCAGAAATTATTCATATAAAGAAAGAGACTCGAAGCAGCAGTACAACATTGTTCTCCACCTGTTTACAGAGTTGGGAGAGACCAACCCACAATTTCTGTAGCTTTTAGATCTATAATTAATCTCACTACTTCCTAAAAGCCTTTGCACAGCACTGTATTTAAATACACACACACACACACACACACACACACACACACACACACACACACACACACAGTCTGCAGTTGCAGTTGCTGCAGTTGATGGTGACAAACAAACACGGTTCCTCCCGGCTGCATTCCCAGAATTCCTTAACATGTTCAAGCAGAGGTGTTTGCACACCTGGTCCAAAAACCACCTGGTCCACCTGCTTCTCCCGCCACAGGAGCACACGGCCGACCTGAAGCAGCGCATCGAGGCTCAGTTCAGCGACCTGCATCAGTTCCTGTACCAGGAGGAGAAGCTGCTGCAGGTCAAGCTGAAGACGGAGGAGCGGCGCGAGCTGATCCGTCTGGACGAGCACAAGGCCGTCCTCAGTGTGGAGATATCGCGGCTGCGGAGTGCCTTGGTCGAGATCGAGAACAATTTGAAGGAGCAGGACCCCTTCGGCCTGCTCAGGGTGAGTCAGCGAGCACAGGCCAGATGGATAATGCGCCCAACGTATGTGATCCTAGACATGAGCATTTACACCCTTATCCAGAGCGACTTACAATCAGCAGTTACAGGGACAGTCCCCCCCTGGAGACACTCAGGGTTAAGTGTCTTGCTCAGGGACACCATGGTAGTAAGCAGGGTTTGAACCTGGGTCTTCTGGTTCACAGGCGAGTGTGTTGCAATGCTGTTGGACTTCTTCTTTGGGAGGGTTAATTGGTCTGCAGGGATGTTCATGCCAGTGCCAGGCAGCCTTGGCCTGCCGAACTTGAATTAGCTTGAAATGTGGCTGGATGTTAAGGACACACTGTGGTGTGGACAAGAGCTCATTACCCAGCTTGCAGCAATTTGCGGAGATCTAAAACTGTCACTGCAAATTGGAAGGTGTGACCACAGGATGCAGCAAGTCTTAGATGAGCTCACTCCACCTCAATTATGATAGATAATAATTTAAATAGGTCGTACGCAGGGGGAAATTCCCACAATGCCCATGTGAGAGCGAGAAGAGTGGAGCTTCCAGACACTGATGTAATGTGGAAAGTAGTTCTTGCTCCATTGCCAAACTAATCAGCCTTCTTTATTCTCTCTTTCCTGTGCAGAACATAAAGAGTCTGCTTCAGAGGTGAGGGCCCAGAATGTTGGCAACAGAGTGGCGTTTCAGACACTTTATTTGAATTTCAAATGGCTTGTTGTTTTTTCCATTTTTTTTTGTCTCTCAGTGTGTGTGGTTTGTTGTCTCCCGCAGGCCAGCGCCGAAGTTTGAGAAGCCCACCCACACGGCCCCAAGCTTGTGCGAGGGCCGCTTTGCAGGGCCGCTTCAGTACAGGGTGTGGAAGTCTCTGAAAGGAAGCATCTACCCAGGTGGGACAGCGAGAAACAATGAGCTGGCACCAGTGTAGTTCATTATTCAGCCAAGACCTCCAGGAGGTCCAAGAGGCCAAATCTACACATCAACCATTAATGCCGCCAGGACAGGTCTTAGTAAACGTGTAGGAAACACCAGCGCAGGTACAATGCTAAGGACAGTGGTCAGCTGTATGCCCCCTACAGGCATTAGGCAGGTACTACATCCAGATTGATTGCACCGTACCTGTAAGTGAAAGTGGAGTGATTGTCATTGTGATACACTGCAGCACAGCACACGTTGATACAACGAAATGTGTCCTCTGCTTTTAACCCATCACCTTGGTGAGCAGTGGGCTGCCATGACAGGCGCCCAGGGAGCAGTGTGTGGGGACGGTGCTTTGGTCAGTGGCACCTCAGTGGTACCTAGGCAGTTTGGGATTTGAACCAGCAACCTTCTGGTTACAGGTCCATTTCCGTTAGCTTCCAAAAGCTTTGATGAATAAAAAGCTCTATACTATCAGTTAAAAATTTGCATCTACTCTTTTTTTACATTGACAAAAACTGAACAAAACTGACAACCCGGGATTATGAAATAACATGAGGCTATGAGGTTCTGTACTGAACAAAACAGGAAAAGTGAACATTTGAGTGGGTGCTTTTGTTGTGATGGCAGCATTTCACTTTCTTCACCACCACCAACAGAGATGGTTTCCAACAGTCCTGAATGCTTATTATGCTGAACACTTTCTTATCAATCACTCATGTTCATGGGCATCTCATGAAGGTAAATAAAAAGGCGACTGATAAAAAAGATTCAGCAAACATACTTCACTGTCTACTGCAACAAAAATTCTATATAATTTTAATAAAACAGTATTCATATTTAAAAAAAGTAATATAGATTTTGGCGAATTACTAATGAATTGAATATGAAAGCACACAGTGTAGAAATACAAAAGTACAATTATCGAATACAAGTATATTGAAAAAACAGAAGCAGCAGAGTTGGGGCGTCCAAACATTTGACACCCTGTATTATAATCCTCCTGTCTCCTACCCAGTGCCCTCAGCAATCACCTTCAACGCCAGCACAGCCAACCCATGGCTGAGCCTCACCTCGTCTCTGACCTGTGTGCGCTACCAGACCTTCAACAGCGACATGCAGGACAACCCGGAGAGGTTCAACGCTGCTCTGTCCCTGCTGGGCAGCCAGGGCTTCACCCATGGCCGCCACTACTGGGAGGTGGATGTCTACAGCAGCACCGTGTGGACGGTGGGAGTCGCCCGCGAGTCGGTGTCCAGGAAGGGTGTCATCAAGGCTTTGCCAAGCAACGGGTTCTGGACGCTCTCGCTGTCCTACGGCGTCCAGTACATGGCAGGCACCTCTCCGCCCACGGTGCTCTCGCTGGAGGAGAAGCTGGACAGGATTGGAGTCTACCTGGACTACAAGCGAGGCCTGGTGTCCTTCTACAACGCTGTGTGTATGACCCACCTCTACACCTTCCGTGACAACTTTAATGAAACACTCTATCCTTACTTCAACCTGGGCTTCTTGGACAAGGTGCATGAAAATGAGCCTCTCAAAGTTTTCCTTCCCAAGATCTGAGAATGTTGTGAGTGAACCCGAACCTGTTCAAATCACAGAATACCAAATGCTGTAGCAAATGACATGCCGAACAGCAAGCAGGCAAAAGCCTGAATATCCGTCATTAGAAGGATGTTTTAGTTCAGAATAGCTGAGCCTTAAAGCAGCAGATGAATGGTCCCTCGGGTCAATTATAATCAGTGTAAAAATATTATTTCAGATCCATTTGTAACAGATAATTACGAAAGTGATAATTACGAAATACTGATGTAGATTATTGTATTAAAGGTGGACAGTGTGGCATTGGCTGGAATCGTGGCTACACTTTTAGCACGGAAGAGGCTGTTTAAGCACAGGTAGATGAAGGCAAGTATACACAGCAACTAGTTTTCAGTTACGTACAAGTACATCAAGTCTTACATAATGGCCAAACTCAACATTTACACCAAAACATCATAGAACAATTTCGTATGACACTCAGTGCATTCAATGCAAAGAGTTAGAGGACCTATGATAAAAAAACAATGTGACTCTACTTCAGTATTCCTGTTATGTGTTGTGCATATCTTTTAATACATTTCAGAAGAGCGTTATGTACGCATTTTACATTTTTTAATGTGCAGGTCTCTGTTGATACAAGGATTCTGTGTTATATGACACCAATACATTAACAGCAGGTCCTGTAATTTGTGATGGTTGAAAGGTGGGAACTCCCTGGAATGGAGATTCAGATTGGAGAAATTTGAAAGCCCAGTCAGCACTGTGAAATGCTTCCTTTTTGGGGAGTACTGTTGTCAGGGAATACTGTTTCTGTGAAGGGGTGTACTGGGTCAGCAGCAGTGTTTAGATAGGTGGTATGTCTCGAATGAACATCCACATGACCAGAGGCATCCCTCTGCTCGGAAGCTACAAGATGACCCTTGTAGGTGCTTTGGTGGGGCCTGGTCTCCAGGCCCACACGTCCATTTTACCTGGTTCTGGGCACACAGCTTCACTTTACTTCAAATCCCACCTTTGGTAGGTGACAGTGTAATCAGGCTGTCAGCTCAAGTATTCAAGCCAAAAAAATCTTGTCACAGGAGGAGTAGTATAATAGTTTTTTTTTATTGGAGGGTGCTATTTTAGTTACGTAATCACAAAGGTAGCAGCACACACATTTTAATTTATTTATTTATGTTTTCAGCTTGTGGTTGGTGTGGAAGCGAAAGATGCAGAGCATAGGGGGGAAATGGAGACGGTTGGTTTTTGTTATCAGAAGAGTGGGCGCGTTATAATGTACATGCAACACACTTTTACTTGGAAAATGATGTCAAGGATCCTATTTCAAAAAGGATATGCATCAAAAGGGCAGGCGCTTAAACACCTGGGATCTATCTGTGCACATGCCTGAGCTTTAACCATCCCTTCATAATGAATGGATTCATTTTCATATGCATATGCTTGCTGTATAAATCTGCAACTCTGCCACCAGAGGGCATTAAAGTTTATGCATTGACTTTGCATGTACCATCCTTATGATTTTAATAAAAACATCTTGATAAAAATGTTTTCCTTGCTGATTCATGATTGAAATGATTTGGGCCTATGGCCATTGGTTTCTCCTAAACATGCACTGGTTTTCTCCTATGAGGAACTGTGGAAATAAAGGAATGTTCAAAAGGAGCATTTTAAACTGTAAGGTGAATTACTTATACAGGACAGAGTCCTTGACAGTAATGATTAGAGTCCCTGATCATTGATTTTCTCAAGGCTATTCAGCTATTTAGTCCTGATCCCTTCAGTTCCCTTCGCACTGTGTGTGGAAATGTTTATACTGTCAATATTGAACATAGTTGTGAATTCTGCTGCGTTTTTATAAGTTTTGGACAGGCAGTGTTGATACCAAGCCATTCTGAGGTACAAATAACGCAGGAGCTGCAATTACTTTTTGATTACCATTTAATTATCTTTTTTATTTTTTGAATTATTGTTTTATACATGTGGCTACACCGAACAGCACACAATAATACACACACACACATTCAGGTGTGCCCTGAACGGCACCCGTGTAGATGACACCATGCTCAGGCTTGGTTATAACTGCCTCACTTTTTTTGGTTTATTTAAACTGGATTACCATGAACCAACAAAAAGTACATAAACATTTAATGCACTTACCTATTTGCATTTATTGATTCCTTATTCTTTTGTTTCTAACAACCTGAAGCTTAATTGATTACTGCATCCAATCCTACCCACATTTCCCATTAGATTTGTAACCTGCGAATCCCATTGTTTACACAGCCTCTCTTACAATATATATGGAAAAGGTTTCCTAGTGGTTTTTACCCGTTTCACCCATTAAATCTTTTAAGCTGCTACCCTGGAGGTATTATATGGATTACTTGCCATTATGGGTATGTGGGACAGTTTGTCCATTCCTGTGACCCCAAATCTGCACTTGCTGGCGACATTCCCAAGGTCTTGGTACATCTGTTAATGGTTTATTGGTTAATTATGGACCTTTCGTGGCGAGGTTTACATGACTAAACAGCAGCAGAAGATGCAAGGCATTGTCAACCAACCAGCAGACAATGAAACTACTGCTACAAGGAGGTAAAGGTTTGACAGAAGTGCAACAGTGCAATGTCTTTGTATTACTGCCATGCCTATTATTATTACTCTATCGCAAGCTGCTAAACTGCTCTGATCAGCAAATACACAGAAAGGGTAGCTATTAGAATGTCAAGAACAGCTGCACAAGACGTAACACCCTGACATGAGCCCTTGCATCCTCAGGACTTTCCATAACTGTGCTATTGAGAGCTCTTACCTGGATCCAAACTCTTCAAACTGCCACTGTTTTAATGAATGAGGACGTATTTTGGCAAAAATGATCATACATGTGCAACTTACATTTTAAACTTGCTCAGAAACTCTGCTTCAATAACACATATCATCATAGACTGTGCATATTACAGTGTATAAAAAAACCTTTACCTATGGAGCATAATGTACATGATGTACAGTGGTGGCCTAGTGGTTAAGAAAGTGGCCCCGTAATCAGAAAGCTGGTTTGAATCCCGATCCGCCAAGGTGCGACTGAGTAAAGCACCGTCCCCACACACTGCTCCTCGGGCTCCTGTCATGGCTGCCCACTGCTCACCAAGGGTGATGGTTAAAAGAAGAGGACACATTTCTTTGTGTCGCCATGTGGTGTGCTGCAGTGTTTCACAATGACAATCACGTCACTGCTGTCTATAGCAACTAAAGACATCTAAACCCCACAACACACAGACAAAACAAGAGCACATACTTGTCGATTTACTATAAGTGTTCAGAATGCAGCCTTTGAAAATGCAGAACGTATGCAAGATGTATTAATCAGCTGTATTACACAAATAAGTTCATTTTCCAGTGGTTAGACTTAACACTCGTGGCACTACTGAAAAGCCATGGACATAAAAAAAAAACTGATGAACACCAATAACACACCCATACAAATGTGCACGGCATCTCAGAAGGTATTTATTAGTCCTTTGAGAAAATCACCAACAAAGGGCACTGCTGATTCCCAGGTGGTGCAAATGATTACAATGACAGCGGGTGGCAAACTACCCACCTATTTGTCACGGCTCCCAATTATTTGAGGAAAGGCGGTGCATAAATAACAAATTGAAATTCAAATAATTAAAATATGAGACCCCACCGAGTAGCAACACAGCAGAACATTTTTGGGGCCATGAGAAGGGAGGCTCCCTACCATGTGGGAGGTATTCCTACCCACATCCAGTAAACCATTATTTCCCATTCAATGGGAATGCTGGTCTAAATTACACACACACCAAAAAAAAAAAAAAAGCAATCCTGTTGCTAAATTGGCTTTTTCAAAGTACAGTGCAGATAATCACAGATAAAATTCAAATGTTTATAATAAAGCATAAAAACAAAATCTAGAGCTGCATGGCTTGGCTCCTTGTGGTCATGTAGAAGGGAGCGGCCACTGACTTGGGGTTAGGGCAAGAAGGGTGTGGGGTAAGTCCCAGTATTTGGCACCACTCCCTTTATGGGCCAAGTGTTGGGCTGTGGCCCCTCAGTCACCATGAGAGGAGAAATCATTGGCTGGTGTGCAGCGTGTCCTGAAACTTGTTGCTTGTGT
Source organism: Denticeps clupeoides (assembly GCF_900700375.1). NCBI lineage: Eukaryota > Metazoa > Chordata > Actinopteri > Clupeiformes > Denticipitidae > Denticeps > Denticeps clupeoides. Next base: position 2,486,084 of record NC_041709.1, read on the forward strand.
AGCGCACATGGAAGCCCTTCTTGCTGATTGTGTCATCAGAGTGGAATCTGATGACAATGGCATCCCCTGCTGAGTAGATGTCTTCTGGAGGCTATTGAGGGTTGGATAATATGCACTGTTAGTGATGCAAAAGGTGAAAAAAAAAAGTCTTACCATTTTCATGAGGATGTGAATACAGAACACTAGCGATTAAATTGATTTTTACCCCTGAGCCACAATAGCGGCCAAGTCTTGGGGCCTTGATGTCGGCTCCATCGAATAGCTCCACATAGTCGTAGCTGCAATCTGCCTCCTCTTCAATCTCAAATGTTTGGAAGGTGAGCTCTACCCCGTAGCCCTTGTCTGCAGAGATCACCCACTGGCAGTCAGATGCCCCAGGGTAGTTGTTGTCCCCAAACTGGGCGTGGGAGTACAGGTCTTTGGTTTTTGTCTCTGCCTTCAGATTCCCCCCACACTCTGAAAAGGACATGATGGCCACACGGTTACAAAAGCATAAAAAGAATTTTCCACTTACATAGTAACACAAAAAATTTCAAACACAATAGCTGCGGCTTTCCATAAATGAAGATTAATAAACACTTCCATTAAGATCCTATGATTGTCCTGTTTAGCCCACCTGCAGTGTGTGAGACCTCAAAGCCCCTCTTCTGCACAGAGTTGTCAGAGAAAAAGTGCAGAAACATCTTGTTGCCACTAGAAATGGCAGGCGGCGGTTTCCGCGAGCCACAAAACCGGCCCAAGCTTGGCGCTCGGACATCTCGACCATCGAAAATCTCTAGGTGGTCATACGCGCATTCCGGATGGGCCTCCATGTCAATCTCAGTGAAAGCCTGGGACGCAGAAAATTGGCCAGAGTGAAGTCGGATACTCACAGGGTAAATAAAGGGGTTCAATATTGGCATCCTACTATTTTGATACGGTGGCCAGGCGTGGTGGAAAGAGCCCAGGTGCAGGCCTTCTTGCTCGGGTACATGTCAGGCCAGTTGGGGCTGGTAATGGTTCCGGCGATGCTGTTCACCACATGATCGCAGCCAGCTGGAAGGCAGGAAATGGACAATTTTCTCTATGTGGGATCTTATTCGCTTGGAAGCCCATTAAGGCCATCCTGACGTGTTGGTGGACAGGGTACCTTCTTTGCAGTCGTGCTTGTTGTCATGTAGCACAAATCCACTTCGGCACTGGCAGCTATAGCTCCCATACGTGTTTACACACTCTTGCTGACAGCCCCCGTTCTCCCGAGAACACTCATCCTTGTCTGGAAGGAAGACAAATCTGCATTATTGAAAACATCTGCCTTCAGAAATTTTATTTGGCCACAAGATGTTTTTCTCTACTAAATGTAATGAATCATGCTTACCGGAAAAGTACTGAGCCTTAAAGCCCCTCTTGGAGACTGTATTGTCTGACTTGAACTCGATGCGCATGTTATTGAACTGTGACGTGATTGGCTCAGGTTTTTCACCACCGCAAAATTTCCCATGCAGCTTAGAGTCAGCGGATAGGCCACTTCGCACCTCCACATAATCATATTTGCAGACCTGATGTAAACATAGTGGCAGACATAATGGCAGATCAAAAGTTAAAATTTTATACCGACTTTATAAAAATCTACTTTATTTGCTGTATTTTCAAAGATGGTTCTTTGCTCCAGTCCTAAGAATGCATTCTTGAAAGCAGTTTTTTGGTGGATAACCCATTCCTCACAAAACAATGATCAAAGGCCAATGGATCAATAAAAAGAGGTTCATTTATGAGCTATTCGGACAGAAAAAAAGAAATCAATCTGAAGCCAAATGTCACTGATTGGCCAAAGTAACGGTAGTATGTGGCAATTACTGTGGTGAGGAGATATGGAGGAGCGCAGGGGTATGCACGGGCCCCGACACTTTGATGTGCTCCTTGTCTGAAAACATGTGACTCACACACATTCAAACACACAGCAATGGATCTTTATTTCATGCCACTTCAATTTTTTCATTATTGTGCTAATATAATTTCAAGGGCCTTTTGCTGTCTGGTTGCATTGCACAGTTATAAAAGTGTCAAAGTATACTTGACATCACAAATTCTGAAGGAGTCAGACAGAGAGAGAGAGGTTAGGGAATGCTTCCTTTGACACATTCACGACTTAGAAATGACAAATTCAAAGATTTTAGTCACCTTCCACCTACACAGCTCTCCCATCCTGTATCTTATTTATTTATTTATTTATTTGTTCTCTACTCTGTTCACAATATTTCACCTTTATATATATAACCATCTAATTTATATATGTATTCTTGTTTTATTTTAGATAGTTTTTATTTACCCCACCTTTCCAATTTGTGCTACTTACAGCCTCGTTCATAGAGTGCAAGATGGCCCAACAACATGTGTTTTTCAGCTATACCATGTGCACTGATCCCATTCTATGCTCACATCATTGCCCTCCGTCTCAAAGGCGTCGAACAGCAACGTGATTCGGTACTGAGGAGGGGCTTCCAGCTGCCACACACAGTTTTTGTTGGGGGGATACTCCCTGGGCCAGCCAGGACTGGTGATGGACCCATTGAGTTTGGAGATGAACCCACCACAGGCAGCTGCTGGAGTGACAAGAAAACAGTGGTGACACAAACTGAAATGACATCCGGAAAGCCACCAGCCACTGCAGCACCCTCCTGCAGTCTGGAAAAAGATACAGAACCATTCAGGCCCTCACTGCCAGACTCTGCAACAGCTTCATCCCACAAGCCATCAGACACCTGAACACTCAGGGACTTTCCACTCTGGACTGACACACTCACTACCTCTGTTATATTGTAATTTATCTATCTGTAATATTATCTATTATGGCACTGTTCCATTTTGCACAGCAGCATTTGCATTTAATATTAATTTCAGTAGTTTAGCGCTGTCAGTCTCATTGTTGTCTACATGTTTTAGTTAGATGCTACTCTTGCACTGTCTCTGTTGACATGTACACTTTATGTCAATTTTTAATTGTTCAAATGTTACATGTAGCACCAGGTTTTCGGAGAAACGTTTCATTTCACTATGTACCGTCTAACATGTATATAGCTGAAATGACAAAGTAAATTTCAACTCAACATGTTGGGGGAGTTGGGTGCTCACAACAATCAGGCTGAGTGGATCAATTGATGACTGTCGATATTTGTAGTCCACAGCCTCTAAATGTCACCATCAAAAACTGAGAATTACTAAGCATTCATGGCCTTCTTGAGTGCAATCAGCTGCTGTGTTCTTAAAATGCAGATGTAGAATTGTAATTACTGGTGATTTGAAATTAGTAAAACTCTTACTCAAATAAACAGCTTGAACACAGCAACATTTAACATTTCCATTGTGAAAAAGGTTAATCAGTTTCTTCTCTGCAGGCATCAGATTAAGCGTAGCGAGATCCATGCCTACCAGGCATGTTCGAGAAAAGAATTCTCCTCTGATTCGTAAAAATGCTATGCTGGCTACTCAAATACAAACTAATTCTGCCAGAAACTACAGCAGTAAACACATTGGTGGAATGGGAGTGAATACACCTGGCCTTGGGATGGGATGTCAACCAATCATTCACACTGACACTTACCAATCACTCACACTGTCAAAATCCCATTCATTTGCAGGAATTGGATGGAGAATAGGAGGAAAGCTCACTGCGCTCACCCTCACAGCTCCGTCGGTCTGAGGCCAGTTCATAGCCAGGGTCGCAGGCACAGTAGAAGCTGCCCAGAGTGTTTACACACCTCTGCTCACAGTGACCCCTCTCCGGTCGGGAACATTCATCCATCTCTATAAACCACAACATAGTGAGAAGACCCTTATTAGGCAAACTGCTGTTAACAACATGCTTTAACATGTTTCGGATTAAAACAACATAATGCACATGCAGTAATCGGTGCAGACTGGTCTTTGTATGGTCTTGCTCAAACCACCGAGCATGTAACCACAGGAACAAGCAGACATGGTAACAATCGTAAAAAAAAAAAAAAATAGAGTACAGATAATTTTTTTTTTCTTGCCAAATGACCAATAACCAGAATAACCCTCAGTTTTGCATAACGGTCATATAATTCACCATAATGCACCAGCTCAAAGTAATTACTGTTTTTACAAAAATAAGTGGCACCATGATTAAAAATAAGAATAATTGAAGTCAAAGTTGCGTAATGCCGATTTAGGCTTTTTTATTAAATAATTCTCCAGCAGCCAGTGTTAATGTATATCAATACACATTAAAATAATGGAAACAAATACCTAGTCAGGCCATGATGAAGCACCTCCATGTTTATTTTTGCATTAACGCTAATACCCCCTTAGAGTGACCATTGAATTGTAACACCTTTGAAGAAGTTGGCAGCAAAGCCAGCCTTGTTGACGGAGCCATCTGACACAAATTTAATCCACAGCTGGTTGGAGCTGGTTTTGATGTCATCTGGCTTGTCATAACCGCAGAAGCGCCCCAGCAGGGGACTTCTCTCAGAAGTGCCATCGCGGACCTCCAGGTAATCATAGGCGCAGCTGTCGTGTCTCTCGATCTGAGTACACACAGTGGTGAGAGTGGGACTCGAAAGGCCAAAATAACATTTCCCCTGATAATTGGTGTTGATACGAATGCCTACTTGCTTACCTCGAAGGACTGGAAGACGAGGCCAACGTGAAAGCCCTGGGCCACCGTAACCTTCCACACGCACATCTTGTTTGGCCGGTAGTCGTCGGGGTAGTTAGGAGACTGAATCTGGCCACTGTCGCGTCTCACCTCCCCACCACAGATAGCTATCAGAGGAGACCAAAGTGTCAGGTGTATGTCTGTATATACACTGCTCAAAAAATATACTTAACACAAGCGCAACACAGTGTAACTCCAAGTCAATCACGCATCCAGTGATTGACAGTTTCAAATGATGTTGTGCACAGGTGGAAATTGTAGGCGATTGGCAGGACATCCCCAATAAAGGCGGGGTTGTGTAGGTGGTGACCACAGACCTCTTCTCAGTTCCTCTGCTTTCTGGCTGAGGTGTTGTCACTTTTGAATGCTGGCGGTGCTGTCGCTCTAGTGGCAGCGTGAGATGGAGTCCACAACCCGCACAAGCGGCTCGGGTAGTGCGGCTCATCCAGGATGGCACATCAATGTGTCTGTCAGCATAGTGTCCGGAGCATGGAGCAATAACCCAGCAGCAGGGCCGCTACCGCTGAGTTTAAGCAAGGAGGAACAGGAGGAGCCCAACCAGAGCCCTACAAAATGACCACCGGCAGGCCACAAATGTGCATGTGTCTGCGCATACGGTCCGAAAAAGACACCATAAGGGTTGTATGAGGGCCCACCATCCACAGGTGGGGGTTGTGCTTACAGTCCAACACCGTGCAGCCACTGGCACCCTGTGCTCTTCACAGATGAAAGCAGGATCTCACTGATCACATGTGACGGACATGACAGAGTCTGGAGACGCAGTGGAGAACGTTCCGCTGCCTTCAACATCCTCCAGCACGACTGGTTTGGCACTGGGTCAGTAATGGTGTGCGGGTGGCATTTCTTTGGGGGCTCGCACAGTCCTCCATGTGCTCGCCACAGGCATTAGGTACCGAGATGAGCAGTTCCTGCAAGATGACCTCATTGATGCTTTGAACTGGTCCGCCCAGTTCATTGAGCACATCTGGGACATCATGTCTCGATCCATCCACCAACACCACAGACTGTTCAGGAGTTGGCAGATGCTTTAGTCCAGGTCTGGGAGGAGACACCTCATCAGGAGCATGCCCAGGCGTTTTAGGGAGGTCATACAGGCACGTGGAGGCCACACTTACTACTGAGCCTCATTTTTACTTGTTTTAAGGATAGATAATGTTTGGGTCAGCCTGTAGTGTGATTCTTCCACTTTTTTTTGAGAGTGTGACTCCAAATCCAGACCTCCATGGAGTGATGTGATGTTACCTTCATACACAGCTGAAAAGCCCTTGCCCACCCAGTTGCTGCTGCTTCTGAACTCTATCCACAATCGGCTGTCTGAGGAGACAATGGGGTCTGGAAGTTTGTCACCACAGAAACGACCTGCATTCAAAAAAAGTGAAAAATAAAAATTTTTAAGCACCAGAATGATCATGCCACACAGGTCAATTATGATACAGAATTTTTTTCCATGAGGTGCTTCCTACAAACAGCCTTTGGAGAAAGGTGTTATAAACTTAACATTCATCTTGAATTATTCAGAATGAAATAAAATATCCAGCAAATTAAATCAATGATTAGTTCTCAAATGGTTGAGACTTTAGGACGTTTCTTAAGAACCTTTCAGAGATGATTTTCTCAAGTACCCATCACGGATCTCCACGTGGTCATACCAGCACAAGTGACTCCTGTACAGGTCCATGGAGGTGAAGTTCAAAATGATCTTTATAAGGAAGAAACAAATGAGAGCAATTAACATGTTCTTCACAACCCAGAACTCAAAATCATGGGAGGAAGAGAACAGATGAAAGTGGACATTTCACTAGAAGGTCCTTAACGCTTAACAGGGGAAGTCATTAATATCAGCTCAAGATAACTGGCCAGTGGGATATGGCTTCTTATAAATCCCATGGTCATTTGTACAATTTCTGAAAGTTCAACAACAACATCAATAATCCATGCCAGGATTAATCACTTGGCAATATCCCATGGTCATTCACAGTCTCTTGTGAGGGTTTAGCCTCCAGAGGACACATCTGATGAGCGGACGTGACGAGGATTCCAAATGCAGCCCACACAAGCGGCCTTATTTTCTCTGCCCCCCCAAACACTGCTGTCTACCAAGATAAACACTGTTAACCCCCTGGAAAATTGTTATTTTATGCTGTGTTGAAAGAGTTTATTGTGTGCTCCGGTGGAGTTTGAAGGAGTTACACATGATTTAAAGAGGTACTGGTGGCAACTGTGGAAATTCCAGAGTAACATCCCAGCTGCTTATTCTTATTTTTTTTATTGCTGTTTGTTAATCCTAATGGCAGAGTAATGCTAATGCTAACCTGGGACCATTAGCTTAACGATAACTTCTGTAATTAACTGCAAGCATAGAACTAGAATTGGTTAACGGTGTTGAACTTTTTGGCTAGCTGCTGTGGCTCTTTCAGAAAATCTTTAAAAAAATCATTTGTTTGGACGAATAACAGTCTGACAAACAGACTCTTCATGTGGCCTTGACAGAATACAGTGAGTGTATAGTCTTCCTTCTCCATTGTGAGGGAGAATTGCATTTCACATTAGTACTGAGGACCTTCAAGCATTGCAACCAGAATCAACTGTGATGACGGAAACAGCAAATCAAAATGATTCAAACTCTTATCTACCTACTTTCTCCCCGGGAGTGACTGATATTCTCCAAATGCATTCCATGTAGGCTGCATATCCGTTAGGAAAGCCAGGAGAAGAAAAGTTTCCACTGGTGTCCTGTAAGGTTTCACCACATCCTGCTCAAAAGATACACATGAGCAGCCATTTCTTGTGTGGTGTGAAGAATATAAAAACAGAAATCTTTAAATATAATACTGGGGCAAAAATGTATATATATATACTGATGAACTGATTACTTTTCACTGTAACGTAAGCACAAGGGAAAAGAAAATCCACAGGAGTGATGAATAAATGCCATACTTGGGCATTTGTAGAGTTTACGTGCTTGTGCTATGTCCCCCTTGCTCAGTCTTGTCCTCTGGCCAATAGGTGGTTTGACGCCATTCACTTCATATCGTGGCAGAATTGTGTCCAAGAATATCCCCCTGCATTTCATGTGGAAATGGACATGCATTGGCATGCAACAACACACACCAAAACTAAAGCAACTACTGCTCTGCAGAATAAATAAATATATACACACACACACACACACACACACACACAACCATATAAATGATTATGGTAATTCAGAAATGTCCTTATTTTTGACAACGATGGTTTAAATTGAATAAAATTAATAAGTGTTGTCTGGACTTTCCCCATGAATTTGACAGATAATATTTCTACAGATGGAACGAAATGATAGTAAACTGCATGGTGAATACACAATGAAGACACAACTTATTTGTGTTATTATTATTATTGCTACCTATTCTATCATTCCATTTTAGAACTATCCATTTTTATTGTATACACACATGCCAAAGAGCATGTGTCGTTATTCTGGTTTCAGAACAGAATTTTTGACTGTCTGCCCGAGTAAATCAAGCACATATATGACTGGACGTAACAATTAATGCACAGCCATTTTTAACTGGAGCTGGCTGACATTTCGTTACTTTTCCACAATCTTTTTCTCTCCGATGGTGCTCATTCAGGGCTCTCTCCAACCCAGTTCCCATGGTGATGCACCCATGAATGGCATGAACATGTACAAAGAGAGAGAGCTCAGCTGAGAGTTTAGAGGCATTGCCCACCAGCTATCTAAAGCCCACCACTGAAAGCCAGAGAACAATGCTACTCCCGAGCGGAATGTCAGAGACAAAAGGACACAGGCAGGGTCTTATTTATCATGGCATAGGTCCATAGACCAAGTTATTCTTGGTTTAATTTTTATTAATAAAGCCGCAGAAAAAATTTTAGAACAAAATGATTTACAGTAGTTACTTTGTCATGTTATATAATAGGGTCTGAATGAACTCAATTAATGATAATGATAGGTGTGTGTCACAGATGCACAGGTAGCCCCAGTGAGGTTTAATCATGGTTACTACCCATTCTGAACTAAAACACTGTGTGCAATAACACATAGGGCTGGGCAAGTAATCAAATTGTAATACTGATTTGCATTGTAGTTTAACATTTTCTGTTTATGCATTTTTTAGTAATCATTTTGTGAAATGATTTGTTAAGTTAAACTGCTGAAATGCTAAATAAGCATTTTAAAATAAAGTAAAATAAAAAATGATGTTTCAAAGATCACATGCAGAGTAGCAAATCTGGGCTTAAAATAACCCATGTTAATTGGGTGATAGTATTTATACATATAAAAATATATTACATGCATAATCCACTTTTAGTCTCCCTGGAGCAACTCTGGGTTATGAATCAGGGACACAGTGCTATTGGTGATAGTGGATGGGGTTTGAACCTGCAACTTTGTGGCCCACTAGGCTACTACCTTTGCCTTTGTACTGTAATTTAGACCAACTCAGTTCCCAGCAGGTTAAATTAACAACATGTGAAAATACCACAATGTCCTTGCACCGTATGCCCCATTCTCACTCGGTCAAAGAATCCCTTTTTAGAGTGGCCATAATGAGCTTCTCATCCCACTCTCCCATGCTGCATGTGGCGACACACTAACATGCACACATACTTCAAAGCATGCTCATTACGACAATTACATAAAGATTTTAAGCATATTATTCTCATAAGCATATTATTCTCTATATTCTCAAAACCAAGATTTTGGGCAGCAGAAAAATTGAAAGTGTATAGTTCAAAATTCAGATTAGGCAGTAAAGGAATTTAAAATGACAAAACCACAGTTTCACCATCCCCCAGTGTGTGGCTAATGTTGTTTTTATAAAACCGCAGTGGTGGACAGAAGAGTTCATGCATGGCATGATGGTAATTTCTGCAGGAGGTGCCTTAACACATCTCCTCTGGATGCCTGAGACTGCTGCTGATCTTCTGACCCTCGATCCTGCCCGAACAACGAAAGGAAAGGACGACACCTGGTGAACCTCTTTGTTGGAGGAAAATTATTACTTTTTTGTCACTATAAATTAGATTCACCTCATTTACCCCACTTCACACATGTAGGCACATACAATTTTTTACTTTGAAGCTTGATGATCTTACAGAAAGACGTAGTCAGTGTGCGGGTGGAAAAAACAAAGCAGTAATTTAGTTGTCTACGCAGTTTCACTCAGAGCAGTGCACTTGCAGTTCACTTTGGAGAACTGCATTATTCATAAAAAACATATTTTGATGAGCCAGTTCAATGGACTATTTATACCATGTAAACCTAATAATCAGGCTGCAGAAAAACGCAGTACACCGAATTGTAGTCTAATGACTAACATGCAAACGAGGGGTGATAAAATGAATTTCATAATCGATTCATCGGTGAATCCCAGATCTGGCCATCTGAGCTGCCGCCAATGTCACAAAGTGAAATTTTCATGTCAGGGGACCTTTAAGGCTTTGCTGCCCAATGAAATTGATTATTTATTTATAATAATTTGTTGTTTTCCCCCTTCCTGTGCCCAATCGTGCGATCCCCAGGAGCCCTTTGAAAGCCTGCCCACAGAGACACAGCATATCCTTACTCTGGATTTCTTTTCCAAAGTAAGAATACTAAAGCCTGTGGGATGTGTTCTGAAAAGCACTTCAAATTAATGGTTGGCAGTGCAGGTCCCCCACTCTGCTGTTGAAATGCAGTTTGTCACTCATTTGCAGAAAATGGAGGGGGAAAAAATGTTTTCTTATCCAGGTCACACTGGTCTTAAACCTCCTGTAAAAGCAACTAAAATGTCACCTTTGAAGTAAATTTTCTTTATGACATGGACAAGTTTGAGCACATCCTGAATAAACCCCCTATTTCATCAAACCACAAAGATTAGAAGCCAGGCTCTAGACATGAAATAAAAAATAATCTACAGGATGGGCCAATTATATGGATACACCTTAATAAAATGGGAATGGTTGGTTGAACACATTTTATAAGAGGTCAGAAACTTGTAAATAACTCATGAAAGAATAAAGTTACGTTAAAACCAGCACACCATTGTTTTTCTTGTGAAATTACCAATAAATTTGATGTGTCACATGACCCTCTTCCTATTGAAAAAAACAAAAGTTGGATCCAAGATGACCGACTTCAAAATGGCCACTATGGTCACCACCCATCTTGAAAAGTTTGCCCCCTCACATATACTACTGTGCCACAAACAGGACGTTAATATCACAAACCATTCCCATTTTATTAAGGTGTATCCATATAAATGGCCCACCCTGTATAAGAACATCTAACGCACAAATTCATGTTACATAATGTGCAATGCTGCTTGAGCCATTACTGCATACTTATAAATAGTGCTTAGTTTTAAGAATACTCATAAATGTATGTCTGTCTCTCTGTGCACTTGTATGTACACTGCATGTCTTTCTATCTGTGCAGTTGGATCATAAGCAATTTCCTTCGGGATTAATAAAGTTTTCTGATTCTGAAATGTTGTTTGTGCAACAATTCCTCTTCTGGATAATGACATACTGAAATTGATTGATTTCTAAATAATTTTTGCATAATCTTTCTCCTTTTTTGATGTATGTTGCATTCATGACTATAACAAATTAGGGCTGAACATATAGTTTTGTGGTTCTTTTAAAGAGAGAAAGCGAGAAATGTAATCATAAGTGAACAACTGAGTGAGTACATCACAATGTTTGCTAATGCCACATTAAGTATAAAAAAAAAATGATTACAGTCCTGCTAGAGTAGAAACTAACCACCCAGCCAGCCTTTTCTTAGTACAAACAGTTTTGCTTTCTATGAACTGGCTTGTGATGTCATTTAAGCATTTAAAGTGCACTGTAATGTTGCTGAAAGACGAAAATGTTCATAAAAGCACTACGGATAGTGTTCAAGTTGTGTGCACACAGACAGGCAAGTCTGCAATGTGCAATTATTCATTTTTTATATTTAGCTGCTATGTTGGGGTTTCAATGGCCATGTTGGCTAAACCGATACTGAGAGGACTGAGAGGAGCTTCAACAGTAGTAGCTTATCTGTGCTCTGCCTTATGTAGCGTTTCAGAATGAAAGGATTAGTCAACTCTGATTCTTGTGTTCAAACCTGGAAAAGGTGTTCCTCGCATAATGCATAATGCTGTCAAAGTCATATGCTTCCCCAAGAGAGTCCACTTCACCTGGTTCCATCTTGAGGAAGTTGTACTCTTGGCCTGAAAGGAATAGCAAAATGTTGAATCCACGTGGAGTTTTGCTAATTACACTTATTAAGATGTATACAACATACCGGGCTGGATATTCTCCCTGAAGATGCCAACATGGCCGTCGCGGTCAGGGCGCGTGTGTTCATGCCAGAACCCAATGACATGGCCCAGCTCATGCACGACAATGCCAAACTTATCGCAGTTCTTCCCTATGGAGATGGCCTGAGGACCACCACCCCGTCTGCCAACGTAGGAGCAGCACCTGTACGAGGCCACAGAATAACACAGAGCAGACTGAAGGTCCTGGCAGCCGGTTGTCTGGCCAGCGTCCTCCACGGCATCGTGATACTACGACGTGGTCATTTCGGGAACAAAGGCCAACCTCAAGATTCACTCAGGACTGAGAATTAACAGCGTGGGGCGGTGAAAGCAGCAGTGGACCGGATCAGGCGGCCCAACAGAATAATATCACAGCAGCAGCAATGTTTTGCAAATTCCTATGATTTGATGATCATGGCTTTTGAAATTTTTTGACGATTATCAGAGGACGAGCAAAAGGCTGCCAGTTACTGCGAGAAGAGGGAAAGGGGGGTGAACTGTGAGAGCAAAAGGCTTTGATTGCACAAAGCGCTTAAAAAACTGAATAAATAAATAATCAGGAACAGATTTTTTTCAAAAATAATAAAAAAAAAAAGACTGAATAGCAGCTTATATAAACACAGTCCACAGGCCGTCTGTTCCCCGGCATAGAAAGTTCTGCCTGTTTTGATGTGTGCCTTTGAAAGGTACACTGTGCCACAGCACAAGTAAATTGATGACAAAAGCGCACAATTCCGTTAATTAGCCAGGACCACACACAGCGGCGGCGAAGCAAAGCGAGAAAAAAAAAAAAAATAACTCACCCACATGGCAGGTAGGTAAAGACAATGTAGCTCTCCTCCACGCTGCGCTCGACGAAGGCGACGCACGTGTACCTTTCCCAGTGGCGCATGGCTTGCTTGAAAATGGCCCGCTGACTGCCTGGGGGGGGTGAAAGCCGGGGTCACACAGGAGGCGGACCGGCTACGATCAAGCAGCAGGTGACAGCGGGCAAAGCCAAGGCAACCAGACGTCATTGCATACAAGATGCAATAGTTTATAATTTGGTTTATAAAAGCCAGGCCTTTTGGCAAACACACAGAGGGAATCGGGCAGAGATAAATCATAAATCAGCACAGCAACACTGGATCGTGCTGAGAGCGCCAGACCCACACAAATTCCCGGCTTAAGAGAGCGAGTCGGGCGGGGCACAGCAGGAACAATGACCCTTCGTGGAATATATCTGCATGAAATAAGTTCCAACAGAGCACACAAAGGATAGATGTATCGGCATTTTAGTGAATCTCCTACGTGAATCAACATAATTACGGTAGATGATTAGTCGCAATTTACATATGTAAACAACGGCTTTAATAAACTAATGTTGATCTCTTCTGACAAACGAACCGTGAAAAGGATACTAAGCAGAAATGCCTGCCACTCGGTCCTCATATTTCCGTAATAATGCTAGAAATTAATTTGGAAAACAAACTGAAACAAAGTTAAAAGTTCCTTAACTTAAAAGTGTCACTTAAACAACAAATCAGCTGCCTGGATTGAAAGAAATCCATGTGACATAAGTCAATATCTTTCCTTTTATTAGAAATAAAAAAAGGCTCCACCTTCAACCTGTTCAATCAATAATGAAAACATGTAAGATCTATGGAGTGAATCTTGAGGCACATCCTTACTAAACTCAGGAATGAGAGCAAACAAATTAACGAATGGATGAGGGTGCAAATGCATAAAGCATATTTCAAAGGAAAAGGTAAATCTTCAGATTCATTTTTGAAATTAGGCATAGGTAATTTCATGTAATTTGTTGAATCCTGCAAATATCTCTGGTACAGGGAGCGGGTGTACACTGAACTAAGCAGCCCTGACTTTGTAAAATGTGAAAAACTGACTTGTACTACATACAAATCAGCAAATCAGGATAAGAAGCTAACTCTACGCCAGTCGGGAAAATTACAAGACAAGACAAGAATGAGGTTTATGGTCTCTAGCTTGACCAAAACTAATAAACATCAGGCCTCACCACTGAAGTTGCCACTGATCACATAGGGAATGACACCGTCCGGCCACACCCTCTCTGGTCTGGCGGTTGCGGCCCTTGTTCGGCGAGGTAAACGTGGTTTGTCTGGCCCAGTGGTGTTCTGCACAGCAGCAGACCCATTCCCTAGTTTTTAGTTGTTTTTTTTTTTTTTTAAAGGAAAGCACAATGTACAATGAGTGCTCAAAGTTCTAAATATTTAATTGCATACAATTCCCTTGCAGATTACTTTCTTACATTCAAGCCAGGGTATTAGTTTTATCCTGGTATGTTGCAAGAAACTGGTTTACACAGTTTTACACCCCAATGTCCATAATTAAGTCTAAGGTTAAAAACAAAGTAATCTAAACCTTTTCCTTCACTGATAAAAAAAAACAATCCAGATGATCCAGAAATGTAGTCAGATATGCAATTTCTTCTTAAGCAATTTCCTTTGTTTTCTGATTCTGAGATATAACAAGGTTATCAATTAATTATCTAATTTGCTAAATGGTGTGATATAAGGACGTTTCACTGCAAGGTTATGACATTATATGAGGCATTTTTATCACCCTCTTGAGGGTTTGTTACCATAGGGACAATAAGGACAACTGCCATTCCAGACATCATCCCTCTTTATTTTTGGTTTAAGGTTCTTTATATTCACAGCATAGCAAAGATATGCACAGTGGAACACATGCACACATGATCCACATTTCCCCCAATGGCGTGTGACATCGCCCGCCCCCATTGCATCACAATCAAATAATCTGATGATCAAAAGATGAATGAAAAGATAATTCATCAGCTCTGCTTCTGTTACAAATTGGTGTTGCTCTATGATGATTGCGATGGTTATTAATGAAATGAACAGACTGGGTCTGAGTTCGCTAATTTGACTATTGTTCACCGGCAGAAATCGCTGGCCATATGGGATTATTCTTTTAATTTTCGTATCTTGAGTGCACCTGCGTGACATGAAAATTGTACAAAACACCACCATTCTGGTGCGGTCTATAAAACAAGAAGCAACTGGGATGCAGACTAAATCCGCAGGGGTGAGCCGTACCTGCGTGCGTGCTGTTGGAGGTCCGGTCGGACGGCCAAACGTGCTCTAATCTAAGCAACCGCAGGTCCT
Source organism: Denticeps clupeoides (assembly GCF_900700375.1). Lineage (NCBI taxonomy): Eukaryota > Metazoa > Chordata > Actinopteri > Clupeiformes > Denticipitidae > Denticeps > Denticeps clupeoides. Next base: position 2,501,212 of record NC_041709.1, read on the forward strand.
CCTCGTCAAGAGCGATGTCCCCTAGGAAGCCGGCTGGACACAGACGGAGACTGGCTTTAAAAAAAATGCCATTATCACCAGGCGGCCTGAGTATAAACTCATTGGCGGTGCTCGGCGGACCCCGCTACACCGGGCGGTTAAGACGGTCATTACTTCTGGAGTATGGAGAGCCCAGCAGGGGCTGTGATTAATCATCCTTAATCCCGAACATCAGGACGGCAACAGCAAGTCGGAAAGAAACAGCCAGAAGAATCGAATAAAATTTGCAGAGCAAACTGTAGAATTTTAAATTTATGATGAAAAAAAAAAAAAAAAAAAAGAGATATTCTGTGAGGCAGTATCATGGCTCCCGATTCAATCAACAAAAGTAAAGAAAGTTCTCCGCTTCCTGGTAGATTCCTCACGTGCACACCTGCCCACACACAAGGGTGACTAAGGTTCAGAGAGTCCCAGTGCAGCCTATAATTTCCCTTTCAGTGGCGTGCTCGGTCGGGGTCGGCCTGCGCAACACTATTGGCTAAATTGATTGCCTGGCGTGGGCCGGAAAAACAAGCTTTCTGTGGTGTGAAAACGGAAGGTTACGCATGAATAGGGCTGCTAGGAAATATGCATACAGCGACATATTGCGATATATTACGTGGTGACATTGTGTCGATACCGGGACATCAACGCTGTCGAGCGTTTTCTTTAGTAAGGTCAGCAGAGATGAGAATCAGCGTGAGACCTCCACTCCTGTAGATGGCGCTGTACAGCTGGGCAATTTGGGTTGGTGCTTGGCATTTCACAACATGTACAGTATCACGATATATATAACGATATAACCGTATTGTGACCGGTGTATCGTGGGATCCTTGCCAATACACCCCCCTGAGTATGAAAAATAGTTTTATTTGATGAAGTAGTTAAAAAGCCAAAGACGAGGTAAGTCCCAGGCTTAAGTGTCTTGCTCAGGGACACAATGGTAGTGACTTTGTGGCCTTCTGGTTCGTAGGCTTGACTTCTACCACCCCAGTTTGGAGTGTCTCTATACACAGAATTACCTCGTCTTTGGCTTTAGGGGACTTTAGGGGCAGTGGTGGCCTAGCGGTTAAGGAAGCAGCCGTAATCAGAAGGTTGCCGGTTCGAATCCCGATCTCCCCGGGCGCCTGTCATGGCTGCCCACTGATCATTTACATTTACCCTTATCCAGAGCAACTTACAATCAGTAGTTACAGGGACAGTCCCCTGTAACTGTGTCTTGAGCAATCCCCTGAGTACCCTTGACAGTCCCCTGAGCAAGCAGGGACACAATGGTAGTAGGTTTGATTTGAACCTGGGTTCATAGGCAAGTGTGTTACCCACTAGGCTACTACCACCCTACAATTGGAACGTCACCAAGGGTGATGGTTAAAAGCAGAAGAAAAAAGCATTTCGTTGTGTCATCGTATGCTGTGCTGCAGTGTATCACACATATTCACTGTCCCTGTAACTACTGATGGCAAGTCCCTCAGCATAACTTACGTCTGATAAATGCTGGAAAAGTTAATATACCAAACTCCTGCCAAACAGCGGTACGGTTCTGTACAAAACCAAGTTCCCGAGCTCTTTGTTGGATAAACCCCAGGGGAGCCAACGCACCTAATTTCATTCGGGGTGGAATGTGACCTCCTGCGCGCCACGTTCCAAGGTTAGCTACGACTAAAAGACTCAGCAGTTCATTAAAATTCACCCAGCAGAACATGTCCACACACGCTGGAGTTTCCAAACCAATCCTCCGTCCAGCAGCTTGAACTACAACGGTGGCATCTACTGAGCTTCTTCACACCACGTGACCATCTCACCACCCCACACTCTATTCTTGGTGTTCGACGCTGAAAGCCATCACTTGTCTAATTTGACCTCATTTATCAGACTCAGACAGCCGTAGGAAAATCAAGCCGCACACGGGTCCACACCAGGCCGGTTCGACCACTAATCCCAAAGCGGCACAAATTAATGCGCATCACCAAGTTGGTGGCCCTGAACGAGGAGACTCACGCCGGCTCAGAGCGTGCACCGCTGCTTTTGCCTTAATGAGCAAGTAGAAAGCAGGAAAATGACTGACAAAGTTGCTCATAAATATATATATGTGTGTGTGTGTGTGTGTGTGTGAACGTATATGCAACATTGCTGGAATGACAGTTATGGCTGGAGAGTGTGTCAAGTGTAATAACGTGTCAAGTGTTAATTATGCTGAGAAGATGGCGAATCTTGATGAATCCCGACCTTTAGTTATTACAGTCGAATGTGAAAGGAGACTCAGTTCATCAATGCAACTTGTTGCTCGGGAATTTAACATGCACATTACAATACGCTGAACTATTTAAATGCAAATGTTGGATTTTTTTTTTTTTTTTTAAAAGGCAACTTGTCAGCAGCTCTGATCCATCTCGGAGAAGAAGATTGCATGGAAAAAAAAACGCCTTTAGGAGGGGAGAGAAATGAATTACTTTTTACAATCGACTCTTGGCGCACGGAGAGACCGAACGAATGCATTCCGTGACATGGACACGGAGGGAGGGAGGAAGGAAGCGCAGGATGCAGAAGTGCGTAGCTCGCCGATCTCATTCAAGCTAAATAAATAAGATCGACCGATTAGAACCGACAGAAGGTGACCGCGGAGGCCGAACGAGACGCCGGTTTCCAACCGAACACGGAAAAGAAATGTAAACAGATACACTTTGCAGCGATTTTTTTTGTTGTTTTTTTTAAATGCACGCAAGTAAAAGCAGACGGAGGCAAGGTGGCCGTGCGTCGGTCCCGCCTGGAACTCCCGTGTGCGGCGGCGTTACCCGCTTTGCATGGGTCCGCGTAAAAACCCGCGTCCACGTCCACGTCCACGTCCAGAGCCAGCAACACGCGGAAACTTGTCAGCAGGATCAGACACCTCCGCAGGGGAACCATGGTTCCGGGGCGATGCGCCGAGCGGGGCGAGGGGCGGGTTTAAAGCCGGGGGGGGTCGCCTCTCCGCCGCGGTCTTTATTCGGGGCCCGGCGATTCGCTGACATGGCCCGGGCTCCGGGCCAGCGGCGGCCTCCCCGGTTCGGTCAAGTTCACACTGGCGGCTCTTCTCGTTTTGGTGGCAATAAACAGCAGATTTGTTAAAAAAAAAAAAAAAAGAACTTTTTTTTTTATTTCTTTTGTCACGAAGAGTACATCTGGGGAAAAAACTCCGACACACCAACAGGAATACATATTAAATATTAAAGCAACACGCAAATAAATACTTAACAGTATCAAAGTATGTATATTCGTTCAAGCAACTAATGAACTTTATGTGCTTTCGGACTGTCCGCAAAGGTGACAAATTGGGGGCAGTGGTGGCCTAGCGGTTAAGGAAGCGGCCCCGTAATCAGAAGGTTGCCGGTTCGAATCCCGATCCGCCAAGGTGCCACTGAGCAAAGCACCGTCCCCACACACTGCTCCCCGGGCGCCTGTCATGGCTGCCCACTGGTGATGGGCTAAATGCAGAGGACAAATTTCACTGTGTGCACCATGTGCTGCTGTGTATCACATGTGACAATCACTTCACTTTAAATTCTGACCTTTACAGACATTCTGTCAAAACGAGTCCAATTCATTCAATGAACACAATTTCAATTAGCTGCCGCAGGCACGGAGCCCCAAAGGCTTTCACAACTGCACTCACACATTAAGTGCAAGCTAAGCGAAGCAAAAAAAAAAAAAATAATTTTCAGCAAATAATACATACAAGTTGAAAACAAAAAAAAACATCACCTGAGCAAGTCAGAGTCATTACAGAGCTTAGAACGACAGTTTTAACGCTTAAGACGAAAACTCCAACCATGGAGTGCTGGTGAAATGACGGCAAAAAGCTACATTCACTTTCCGCCCGGTAAACACACAGAAAGCCAGTGGCCATGAGATGCAACTTGCAGATGTTCAACGTTGGCCGACGTGCTCATAGAGTTCCTAGTATGAGCAAGTCACTGTTTCGACGGGATTTTCCAAACAATGTGACACGCATTGTACAAAAGTGACCGAACACAAGTTGGAACGCCTTATGTTCTCGTGCCGGAGTGACAAAAAACAGACAATTAAATGTCACGTCAGAGAACAAGAGGCGCGAACACCACTCACTCGTGGTAATTATGAGGTCCCGTTTCCATGGTGAGCAGCGTTGTACTTATGGGTCATTTTGTCATTAGTATGGTTGTCACCGCGGGGCCTGGTATGAATGAGAAGTGCGCTCGATTAAGGTCAGCCACGTCTGCAGGAAATACATATTTAAACGTCAATTAAGGTTGAGTTATGGCAATCGCTTGACCCGGACTGTCGCCGGGACGTCACCGGGTCCCCTCGGGGGTTCATTTTATACCGCCGCTTATTCTACCCAGGCTCCAGTCACCGTGTTGGCTGCGGCGATCTTATTCATGTTGTCCAGCAGGATTCCTTGAATGCAGTGAGGAGCTCCTTGAGGCAACTGAACAGAATACCGAGGCTTCTTCAGAGGGTTCTCATGAGACACCTTGTTCGGCGGCGGCGGCACCACAAAGTGTCCGGGGTGCACGACCAGGCCCACGGCCGTGCAGGAGCGGCAGGCCACGGCGGCCTGGAACCCCCGGCGGAAGTTTTCGTTGAAGAAGCCGTAGATGATGGGGTTGATGCCGCTGTTGGAGAACGCCAGCCAGTGGGCCACCGGGAAGAGGTAGCTGCCGAGGAAGTCGATCTGCTGCCGGTCCAGATCCCGGTAGTCGGCCAGCAGCATCAGCGTCCACAGCGGCAGCCACGAGACCATGAAGAGCACGGCCACCATGATCAGCATTTTGATCACTTTCACCCGCCTCCTGGAGCGCAGGCGCCCTGTCTCCGGCACGCCGTTCTGTCTCAGGTTGTTGGAGAGTTTGGCCGCGATGCAGCCGTACATGATGCTAATCAGGCCCAGCGGGGCCAAGTAGACGTGCACAAAGATGACGGTGGTGTAGACCCGGCGCATCTCCGGCCGTGGCCAGTCCTCGTAGCACACGAACAGCGGGTAGGTCCGGTTGTCCTGGACCATGTAGGTGTTGTCATAGTGAGTCACCGTGAGGGTAGCGGCGGAGGGAAAAATCACGGCGAACGCAAGCAGCCAGATGAGGCAAATCGCCAGCAGAGCCATGACGGGCCGAATTCGATGTCTGAAGGGATAGACGATTCCTGTGAACCTAGAAGGAGGAGAAAGTAGAGGGTGTTTAGGGTGGTAGTAGCCTAGCAGGTAACACACTTGCCTATGAACCAGAAAACCACATGGTCACAGGTTCAAACCCCACATACTACCATCGTGTCCCTGAGCAAGACACTTAACCCTGAGTGTCTCCAGGGGGGGACTGTCCCTGTACCTACTGATTGTAAGGCGCTCTGGATAAGGGCGTCTGGTAAATGCCATACATGTAAATGAAAGTATAGTGATATTAAGCATTGCATTGGTTAAATGACTCAGTCACTATCCTTTACCTAACCAGGGTCATTGTACAGACTAATTAGGGGCAGTGGTGGCCTAGCGGTTAAGGAAGCGGCCCCGTAATCAGAAGGTTGCCGGTTCTAATCCTGATCTGCCAAGGTGCCACTGAGGTGCCACTGAGCAAAGCACCGTCCCCACACACTGTCATGGCTGCCCACTGCTCACTCAGGGTGATGGGCTAAATGCAGAGGACAAATTTCACTGTGTGCACCGTGTGCTGTGCTGCTGTGTATCACATGTGACAATCACTTCACTTTGAACTTGAACTTAACTAATTCACCTATGTGCATGCCTTTTGGCGGGGGGAGCATGTAAACTCTGTACACACAATGTCCCAGCTGCGACTCACATGATTCCTAATATGAATATTATTTATAATTGAATCATCCACTGTGAATACTGTAGTCAAACAGACAGCATGTGAGGATATTAAGAAGGATAACTACACTGCATCTAAACTCACAGCAGCTGTGAATATCACTAGTTCCACTAGAGGTGGAGGTAGCCTCACAAGGGAGGTGGTCGCCTAGCAGCCCCGTAATCAGAAGGTCACTGGTTCAAATCCCCGAACCACCAAGGTGCCATTGCACCAAAGCACCGGCCCCACACGCTGCTCCCTGGGCGCATGTCATGGCTGCCCACTGCTCACCAAGGGTGATGGTTAAAAGCAGAGGACACATTTCGTTGTGTCGCTGCGTTTCACAATCAATTCACTTTCAAATACACCACAGTTTGAGAACCATGGGTATAAAAAAAACCCCACAATACCACTACATGGTACCTAAAACAATTCAGTCATTCAGTCATTGAGGCATCTGCTGAGAAGGTGTTTGCAGTGCTGCTTCAGGTCTCTGCATGATCTGATGATTAGATCAGAGCGGCGTTGCTGTAGTAACTGAGATCAGTTGGAAATCGGACTCTGCTTGGCGTCTAACGGCGCCGCACACGGGAGTCCCAGGCGGGACCGACGCATGGCAGGGTGGTAGTGGCCTAGTGGGTAACACACTCGCCTATGAACCAGAAGACCCGGGTTCGAATCCCACTTACTACCATTGAATCCCTGAGCAAGACACTTAACCCTAAATTGCTCCAGGGAGATTGTCCCTGAAAACTACTGATTGTAAGTCGCTCTGGATAAG